>NW_008752275.1:3559-43240 GCF_000715545.1 Opisthorchis viverrini | reverse complement strand
CATGGGATATATATATATATATATATATATATATATAGCTAGAACTAACCGAAAGCTAGAAACGTTGGGAAAATGCATCTATCCAAACGAATACGCACGCTATCATCTGTTCCTGCTTTAACTTGGAAAGGGCCGACCATCTGGAATCTGATCCAGATGGGACACACAGTTGAAGATTACTCATTGTTTCCGGTTCGGTCCTCGCAACAGGATAAAATTTCTTCAGGTAATGATAGGTAATAGATTCAGAATTTTACTATGCGCTCTGTGCACAGCAGTGAACATATATCAACACTGTTGCTGATGGCGGTGGGCGATCAGAAAGACTCGAGAGTTACTCTCAGTTTTGTTAATCGATCGCGCACCAGTTCATTTCCAAATAGAAGACGCAACTAATCCCAAATTTTACTTCATTTCATTCCGTTTTACACAGTATGCGACTGAACAGATTGTAAGGGGTGAATTCCTTCTGCAGTGTTATTGTTCTTGCTACCTTTTTCGACCAAAGAAAACCTAATAAATGGACCGCTCTCGCATTGGGTATGGATGACCGATTAAGATATATTAGTCGTTGACCAAGCAGGTCTTGAACGGGCGTGCGTATCAGGCAACGTCGAAACTCAGAACCTATGGAGGAGAACGACAAGTATTACCCCTAATTAAATAGAACATTTAATTTTCAGCTCAGTTACTGAGCCAGCCGGTGTGCTACGCACCTGGAACGTCTTTTGTAGGACTGATGGACACAAATTTTGCATGGGACAGTCCTTTTCCACTACTGTTGTAACGGATAAAACATCACGTGGAAACATCTTTATTCCTCTTTGCTTTCGCTGACCCTTCTAAACATCCCGCTTCCAGACAAAAAGGATTTAGCCCTTGTACTACAATATACATTCATTGGGAGGTTTGGCCATATTAGCCAGTGGGCTGTCCTGTCAAATGGCTTTCATCGTAAGCAGTAATGATTAACCAACGCCATCACATCAAGCAGACACCTCGTGGTGAAATATATCATCTGACGTGACATGTAGCACCGTTCTTCGGAGCAGATGGGCTCATCTCAGTATAGTTAAAATATGATTGGGCTAGCTCACCCTCGCTCGGTGTTTGTCCATTCCGCAATCACAATCACCGTCCTTCTAGCTGCATTAGAATACATCTGCGGGATACCATATACTGTTTTGCAGTTTATATGCGAGTTCAATCACACCCTACCGTTAACTTGTTTGTGGATTAACGGAAATTAGAACGGTCCACCAATTTGTGGACGTCGTGGACGTGTGATACAAGATAATGCGCTCTGAAAAATCTGAGTTGGACATCTCTGTTGAGCAGGAACCTTAAGAAAGTAAGCGTGCAATTTGGATCAGCTTTGACACACGATATGAGAGCATATTTCGAAAACCTTAGTGGTGTTTACTCAAATTTATTTTGTTCCGCGCCATAAGAGGTTGATATACAGATACGGTAAGGTGGAAAGGCGAGCCAATGCTCCCACTTGGAAAAAGCGTGTTAAAACCTCCTGTTGGAAGCATCTTGCCTTGATATTTTCAGAGTAAGATAAATGTCTAGGTATGGTTTGTTAAACCTCGTTCATGCGCGTTTATGCACAAACGGTGTTAGTTGATTACGTACGCACAGTTCTGACGACTCATGTATGTCCAACTTTTTCACCACGGAGTTGTGTCAAATTCAAGCACACCTTTACAATAAATTGTGCGCCTTCAATGGACCTCGTACACCTCTGAAATCTAGTTGGCATGCGGAACCAAGTTTCGTTCACCTCAGGTTATGCGACGTTATTAACTATGAGGGAGCTCAACCTGTGACGGTGAGATTGTGCTCAATAGCGCCACACAGTCAGTCAAACATCAAGCTAGGAAAAATGTGTTGAACCAGTCTTCGAAACAGGCGCGACAAGAGTGAGGTAGGACAATAGTCACATTTCAGTGTATGATGGCTCAACAATGATCACCAAGCAATCGAAAGCCTCACAATCTTGAATCCAAATATAATTTATGCGCTTGCTCCCATGTTGCATCCAATATGTCTTGAGTCCTGCAATTCACTGGCGCGTGCTAATGGATAGATGGGGTCACTTCGTTATCCGCAATTTTTATTCAAAGTTGCAAACAGCGCATTCTGCATCCACACTTTCCCAAATTGTAATCCAAACAAGCAATCCTGCTTTAAGGCACGTAATCTCCGCGGCATGATATGACTTCGCTCGGAAGAGTAATGGCTTAAACGTGATTCAACACTGAGGGTTGAATCGCTATCCTGAGCTAAAAAGCCAGGACTGTAAAGTTATGGTTTGTGTATGCAATAAAGCCGGATATGATAAGTTGAGAGCAGGATCCCATGCTTAAAAAACAAGCACAAGCAAAACTGCATGGCGTTTTCTGGAGCACATTGCATGAAGCGGATTTGTCATGAACCCCGCAGATAACCAAGTTGCTTGTCCTGCACGTGAGTGAGTTAATCAGGTGACCCAGAGTTCGTAACCCAGCAGATTAGAGCAGGGTATCATTGTAAATTTCCAGTAAGAAGACAGTTTACGTCGTGTCTCCCAGTTTTGTCTAGGCGAGAATAATGTGGATAATAACGAGCTTTGAATTTCCCAACAATATGCGTCTAGCCAGGCCTTTCAAAAGCCGCACCAAAGACTAACTTAAAACATCAGTCTAAGTGCACCCTTGTAGAATACTCAGAAGAAAGGCGGCTCGCTTTTATGTCTCGAATTCAATGACCCATCTTATTCTGAAGGGGTGGTTTGTCTGCTAAAGACATTTAGTATAGTGTTCTCCAGGGATCGTATTCTATGAAGAATCTTGGTTTCTTGGCTATATTCACCCCAACTAGTTGAGTTGTATTATCCTCAGCATTGGAAGAGACATGGGATAGTATTCTGTGCTCCATTCTTGAACTAGAACTATCATATTAGTATATATATATATATATATATATATATATATCACTCCTAAATGGTCATGCGCAAACAATAAATCTGCTGTTCATGTTGTCTGCTAGTTACCGGATGTTCGTGCTGCGAAACGGCGGCCAAAACGTAATGTGACCGAGTCCGAACAAGTCGTGGTTCGTATTTTACGCTGTATTAGGGGGGTCTACGAAGAGGTTTATTGCCACTCTGGTTATATACTTTTCAGCTATGTATCCCATGAAGAAAATCATCTGGTGCGCTTTTATATCGGTGGAAACGCCGTGGTGCTGTTCAAAACCAGTAAGTCCAAATCCAAATTTCAGGAGGTAAGGTTTAAACTAGTACTTAGACTAAACTAGCACCAAGCGCATTATGTGCATAAACGTCGAGTGGGCTGGGTAAAAGTATGCGACAAAAAACAGGGGGCTTTTGCGGTGGACATATAAAATCGCTGACTAATATACACTACTAACTCCTAATAATCAGCTTATATATCCATCAAAATACTTTGTGTTGAACCACAGTCACAGTCAGCATATCCCGTTAGCAAGTGTTCTACTCCATCAAGGGATAGGAGATCGAAAACGATACTGAGTAGTAGCATTAGTTCTTCGACAAGTTTTACAATTTCTTAAGCCCGACAGAAAATTTGTAAGGCGCATGAAACTCTCTGTCCTATCCCAAATCGGCATTGCTTGGATGACCAAATGAACGACTGATAAATGCAGGATTGAGTGATGAGGTTCCCGATAACGAACTTTGAGTGACGCTTGGGTTCGACATTCCCGAATATCAAAACGAAGAATTGGTTTCGTAATTCCACGGTACTATTTACACAGGGGTAAGCAGATGCGTACAACAAACCTCGATTGTTCACTTTCGTAGCGTCAACAGGTCCACAGGTCTGTCACTGACCGACAGAGTGCAAGTCCCAAACCCAACAACAGCGAGCGGAATGATGACTCAGTGGCGTGAGTTGCGGTGGTCGCTGCCGATGACTCTGTCGTGATTCTCATTGGACGGGCGACCGATCGGACCTCATTAGAAAACACGTTAAGCCGGGCTAAGCAAACGGGACATGAACACGCATGGGTAGGTAGGTCAGTAGCGCACATTCACACACAGCGAATGAACAAGTGTCGGGCTGGACGGCCTCTGCGGCAGGGTGAGTGGCGGGTACGGATAAGCAAAACAACTGAAGATCAAAAGTACATAGGCGGAGTAAGCAAATGAACGGGGGAACTATCATAAGGTCAAGCTAGATTCAGCACTAAGTTCCCCTAGACAAGGCATTTGGGCTGCAGATCGCTTAAACTCAAACGCTGAAGTTGAATACGGATCAGCCCATTCATTTGTTTAACCGTGAAACTCAAGTCAAAGGCGGATCTCAGTTGCTCTTTGGGGTTTGCTAGGGTGTGATTGTCCACGAAATGACTCTAATTCGCCTGCTTATTTATAGGTAATGGGCAATCGAATAATCCTCTCTGGATAACCTGCTTCTGACATAGGTTACTCCAGGAAAACATTATTTTTCGCATGCTTCATTATAATCGGTGGAACAGTGTCTCAAGCAGGCCATGCATATAAGATAAGGGATGTCTTACATGGAAATCCCATATACTGACTAGCCCATGATGTCTTGCTACCGATAGTGCAGAAGATGTACGGGAAAACAATATTGGAGAAACCAGAAATTAAGATAAAATTAAAAATCAGAATTTTATTGGTAGAGTTCCGAATGCGGAAAGAAAGTACCACTGACGTCAGACCTGATTATGAATCGTAGCTAAGCACGTGCTACCAAGTGAATTGTCCAGAGAAACAGATGAAGGGTTTGGCTGGATTTCGAGAGGAGGTGAATCATCCTTGCTTAAATCGAGTATAATGCAACCTCTAGCTCCCTGGTTTTCACGCCTGTTCGTTAAAACTGCATGCATGAAGCCTAAGCCAGCCGAACTCAACCTGTCAGATTTTGGAATCTCCAGGAATGCATGAACTTAATGAGTCGTATAGACTCATTGTTCTCCGTTTTCTAGATAAGCACACTGCTTTTCGATTTCCTGCACCGCATTCCGATACGCTTGATGTCCGGTGGTCGCAGGGATTGGCTCTTATTTCATCAGATCATTGGCAGAACATTGATAAGTCCCACAGAGAAGTTTTACACCGCGAATGGTAATGTACCGCAACATGAAACGGTTGACTTTTACATGGCTTCATACCTATCCATGACATTTAACCAAGGCTTTCACAAGGCTTAGTCAGATATCTCATTCAAGGCACAATCGTTTTAACTTTGAAGACGTTAATTACCGCTTAATTATTGGCGCTGACGTATGTTGAATGCTTTCTTACTTCTGCTTATCTACAACGGATAAATTAGTACGCGCTTTTATAGCCAGTAAAAAGCCTCAATTAATGATTAAACTCTTTCAAGTGCACGGCCCAAATGATTAACGGGTTAACCCCTATCCCAGAGTATCGGCCGTAAAACAACGTAAGGTAGTCACTATGTTTACTTTCCCACTTTATCTTACAAGCGTTGCCAGTGAGAACACTGTTCCACCGTGTAAGAAACGGCTCCACATTGGATGAGCTTTAAAATGAGTAGTTCCCTTGCCAAATCTCAGTCGAGTCCTTTGGAAGGTGTTCAGTCACTCCAATGCAACTTTCGGACATGCCCCGATACGATGGATTTTGTTGACTACGGACGAAATCGCAGCTCACACGCTAAACGTAAACAACTGGAACCGAAGCAGGTTTTTTTGTCTCTGATCTTGGCATCCTAAAGAAGGCGAAAGGAATAAACATGTGATCGGTGGAATGCCTCTTTGGACGCTGGCACACCCCGAACTTTTTGTCAACATCAAACAATTTCAATCTGTCAATAACCACCGGTATTACATTTTGCAGCAATAGACTGTTAGGCGGCCGGAACTCAACTTGAAACTCTACTAACTTGTTGACTTGACCAGTATTAATCGAACAGATGAGATCGTTGCTTGTTGGTCTGGGTCTTGACGTTGAGGTTAAACTGTTACTTCCACCCAGTGTTACACATTTCGCACCCTTCCCTTTTTTAACATTCACTTCTGTCTATGTGGATGCCTGCCTATCTACTCTATAGTGGATAAACAGTGTGGGATATACTGCATTTTCGACTAGAGAAGTTGGTATGCCTCCGATAAAAAAAAGGCATCCTGTGTCATTAGTCGAATGGTATCCTGCCCGTTTTCTGATATCACCAGGCGTGTAGCCTGATGCTCACCTCAGTATTAAGAAGAGAAAATTTTCTTCCTTATGAAAACGGTGCGCACAGGCGTTTACACTAATGCGGGTGAGCAACAGAGAACATACCCGAAATGATTAGCTTTACAATCGACCGTATCATTAGAACATATTCACAGTATGGTATAATACAGCTTGAAACGTTTCTCGGGGAAGTATAAATCTAAATTCTTATGTTTGCTAATGATGACTCTATTCTCCTTTAGCTGATTTGGTCTTTTTCTGTACTACAATCCCAGTAAAGCAAATGACCCTCGGCTGAGGTTTTGAAGTATGTAACAGAACTGATCGCAGTTTTGCCATCTTGGTGTGGTACTTTCTACATACAAAACATATCTATCCATTGGACACTTCAGAAAAAGGAGCGATTTGTGAGCGATTTACAAGTAACGTATCTCAACATACCACCAAAAGTTAACTCATGTGGACCGCGAAGCAATCAGCTGCAGGCATATAGTATCACCACCAGTTTTTCATTCGCTTTGGAGCACATCATTCGCCTTTAACAACGGCGCTGTGCGGGTACATGATCCTATTTGTGTTACCTCTGAAACACACCCTTGTACGCAATCTAATTCATGTCAGCAACGGCGCATTGTCGCTCTGTCCTGAAATTTGCGCTTCTAATAGGCTAAAAAGCGTCCACAAAATGATGGGCATAGAGGTAACGGTAGTGATTTAGAGAACGACTGAAAATAGGCATAAGAAACAATGATCACAGCTTTTAAACCGACCTATCCAAGGTTGATTGCAAGCATGTTTACTGAAACTCGCGAAAACCGGCAGCTAACATTGAGGCCACGAAAAGTATACTAGCAGAGGGCGACTCTGGTCCCTCAAAGATAGGTCAAAGTAATAAAGAGGGATTATGAGACCGGAAAAAACATCTCATACAGTCATAAAAGATCGAATCGCGCGAGGAGACGAGTATTACCAGAAAAATCTCTCTCGCAGACACGTCTTCTCGAACGACAGGCAGAACATTTCGAAGATCATTTCCGCTGACCATCACTGATTCAAGTCCACAAGTGAATAAATATTAACAAAAGTAATGTTGAAACCAGCTTGTCATCATCAATAGAATTAAAGTGTGTACTACGATCGTTCGGGAGTAAAAAATCACCTGCTCGTAGGGCTTTCATTCTGAAAGGTTGAGAACAAAATTCATGGGATAAGGAAAATATCAACGGAATTGAAATATAAGAACATTTTTCTTAATATAAAAATTGCTCATCCCATTTAGCACAAACACGGACGATAGCACACTCTATTCGAATTTTAACTAGTTGGGTAAACAGGTAAGATCACGAGTGATAAATTGCCGAACGGATGCTTCGAATTTATCTTCGACAATTTCCCAGACAATTGTGAGTCATGCTCCATGAAAATACTAAAACCGTATTTCTGGTTCACAGGTACAGACGAATGAAAACAACATGGAGTTCTCAGGTTGATCGATTACTATTTTCACGAAAATCCACTCTTTTTTCTTATGAATAAAACGAAAAGTTTTTTTCAGTTTTTTGCCTTTTGCTTACAGGAGTTAACAGGAGGAATGTTATATTACCTATTGGTGCTTAGCGCAAGCCGTCACTACTACAAGCCACTAATATCTTGCCATCCATTCAGTAACAGGGGCGCCGACAGAATCGTAGTCTCCTTCCTGTAGTAGTTGCTCTTTCAGACAGTATTAAAGCCTTCAGTTATCTAAGCGCGATTTACTCACAGTACCGATCAACCGCATCTGGTCAAAATGGATGATGATCACATACTAACCGGAAGGTCGCCTGTTCTAATTTAGGAGCAAAAATGTAGTTGTGAATCTCCACTGATCCCGAACAAGAGTGAACCCGTCGTGCAGTGCTCCTCGACTTTTCAGTTCACAACGAATTCTTCCGCCGCATGACATCTTGGGCGGGTATTAATTAGCCAGAACCGTTCAAACTGTTTCATTTGTGTAAGCAGCACATCGATGATCAAAGATATTAGACGAGTCCGGCAGGAGCTGGAAAGCCGAACAGCGCACGTACGGATGCACTTAACCACTGACAAATTGTATCATTTTGTCAAAAAACGCTAGTGACAGTATGAGAGATAAGCCAGAATTAGCGTGATAATGCGGCTCACCTTTAGGCACAGAGCGGAAGCGAATCTCAATTGTCTCATATGTACGTAGAGACCAGCTTCAAACAGAAGGTGATTCAGTCGTAGTGCTATTGCCCCCAGCGCATTGTACTTACTATCATCATTCAGTCGCATACCACCAAGTCGACTGTGTCTTATTCAACTCAGTCGGACACCGTTGTCATGGGACATGAGCGACTGGCAATAGCCGCAACTGGTTTCAAAACGTTGAGGCCCTACTGACAACAGTAAACGTCTTACTAGGCCCCTGGGTTCGTCCACTTCGACTTTAGTTGACCAACAGTGCCAGTCCTCAAGTCAACGCACGTGGTGCTGATAAGTTGTGTACCAGAAAAAAGCACTCATCACAGGACTTTTCCGCTTCTCGATGGCGAACTGTCGTACAGGTCATTTGAACTGGCGTCAAAATGAAAATGTCCTAACTGTTTTCAGAAGCACGGTACAGTGGGCGATTTACATATTCTGCTGGACAACGGGATAGAGCAACAACAAGTGACCGCAAAACTGGAAGAACTGCTTACAAGGAAGATAAATCACTTCACTGTGTATAAATTGGACGGTAATTTCTCAGTTTCAAGGCAGCCTATGACCCACTAGGGCCGATTCCACTCTGTATGGAACCGGTTTGCGAATGCATTTGACCAGCGTAACGGAGAGTACTCCAAGATTTTACTGCCTGCTGTCTTTAAATGTGGGGTTTGGGATAGTTTTGGTGGCGTTCCCTATAGAAAGGGCGAAAAACCGACGAGTCGAGGGTGTGGTCAAACCACAAACCCAGTATGGGAAATAAGTCAATTGCACGCATGAACTACACATCCAAACGCCAATCCGAAATGCGGTGTGTTGCGAGACTTAACGTGCTCTTTCGGACTATGCTCAAAATTACTACCCGGCTGATTTAGAAAAAATCAATGTTGGATCGCTTACTTGACAATGACTGAAAAGACAAAGTTATACTCCCGGCAATGGAAGTACTTCTGAAAGACTGAGCATATGAGGAATGTCGGGTTCCTGAAAGTAACTACTGAATGCCTGAAGGCAGCGCGCCACAGCCTTGCACCAAACACAGACAGCGCGAGTCAGCTGTGATCAAGCTTAGACAACGCCCCGCAATATTCAGCGCGTCACAGTCTTGTATCAAAGCCAGCTAGTGTGCGTCAGTAATGGACCAAGTTCAGTGTCCCTCCAATAAGCAGATTGAGGCCCTTGTATCGTCGCACTCGCATGCACTCACGCTCTCGCACTCGCTTGGCCGGAATATAGCTGTTGTGCTCCATTCTGAAGGAATTTTTTCTGGCACTAGGCACTAGAGCGTGGTCAGCAGTCGGATAAAACGGATCCATTCTGAATTTCTGCTACCCAACCTTCTCAATGATCATCCTAAAAATCTAATCAACCAATTGAGAGCCGGTTACCCAGTGTCTGCCTGAAGAAATTGCTGACTGTGAGAGTATATAAAGCCTTATATTAACAACAGAGACACGTTTCGAGAGAGGTCCTTTGAAAATCGGTTCACCTGTTTTCTCTCGCGAATACGTCTGAGGTAATACAGCCGATGAACAGTGGCTCGTGTGCCAATTATAAGTTCGCACACGCTTGTGCCATGCGAGCCCTGGTCTACTTAGAATACCTTTCCCTTCCTAGTAGCATGTTTGCTTGAGCATAGCAGTATGCTGTTTCATCTGGTCCTTTTAAGTTACACGATTGTATTAATTGTCTTCGATATACCAAAATTGTGAAGGCTTAAGCTTCTAGATAGCTCTCGTCTTCCCACAGAGCATGACGTGGCGCACAGGTGAATTCCGTCTACAGTTCCACCGTTACGTGAGGACGACCGTATTTCTAGTAAAATGACGCGATTTAATGACAGTGGCAATCAGTCTGGGGCAGACAAAATGTTCGGAAAAAATAATATAAACGAAGTATAGTTGAACAAAACGAAACAAGATATAACTGGGCTTGTAGTTGGCGGATGTTTGAGTGGGGCCTTTTACAAAGTGGGTTTGAGTGCCGGGTTCAAGCAGCACTTGGGCGTCTCGAGAGCCAGTCAGGGAGCGGTTAGAACTGCATCACGAGTTTTCAGCTAATCGGAAGTTGTTTGCGACCGACTGGGAAGACTCGTGCTGTCAACCATATCTTCTTGCGGGCAAATGCAAATGGCTAGAAACGCGGGCTAGCTTGGTAACCGGTTACTAAAATCTCTCCGACTCAATCGGAGTCGGGTTAATTCATACTATTCCTCTCATTGTCCGTCAGACTATTGATTCGCAGCTTGCTCTGTCCCGTCCAACTCCATATTGCGTCCCATATCTTTCATATCAACTCCTTACCTGTCTATTACACCATTTATATCCGTTCCAGTCCAGTGCACAGCGACCGTTTCTGCGTTTCTTGATATCGCCATATGCGTGGCACAATCCTATGCACGATTATGAATAGGCCAATTCTGATGTAAATGGATGCAGGATACAAGGGGTAACGGTTGATCTGTGATTGAAATTCCTCTGCGTAAAACATGTTGCACTGTGCATCTGGTCCATTTTAAACAAATACAGGACACCCAAATACCCCGTAGACCTTTACTAACTAAATTGCCATTTGACATTCAATCCAATCACGCGAGACTTCAGCACCGAATGGAGGGCACTACGTGCGAATGTGAATATTTTCCACCTCACCAGACAGTGCGTACCAAGCTTCTTATAACGTGCTACTCATTTCTCATCAAGGGACTGTGTTCAAAGTTTAGAAGAATGACAATCCGAATAACCGAACGAATAATCCATCTCAGAAATTGCTATAATAATGAAACTTATAATCAGCCATTTGTAGTCGGTTGGTCGCGGGTTCGAGTCTCCCCGAATATTCGTGGGATTCTTGCTATTGAGGATTCCCATTCTGGACGGAACAACGGCATAGTACTTCTCCCATTTTGATTACAGATCAAGGTTTCAAAATGATTCCATGTTTTGTAAACTAATCCTTCTTATCCATGAGTACGAGACTTGGGCGGATTAATTGTAGGTGCTTATCAATCCCAATTGAGTAAGTCGCAAACAGGATATCCAATAGAACCGGTAGCACTTGTTGTCCTTAGGATGAACTTCACAAATCCGGGAATCGCTCACATTCTAAGCACAATTGACACCCACTTGGAAGAAAATCGAACCTGTACGTTTTCGCCTGTATAAAAAGAGAGAAAATTCACCTTGTTATCATTGTACTGGGGTATGGTTTCTTCGGCAACGATGATAGGGTACATTATCCTACTCGTGTTGTTTTCAGTGTCTCATTCTGAAGGTGAGTGCATTACTATGTAAACTTGGAAATTTTCTCTGAAAAGCAATCGACTGCTATAATACAACGGGGATTGCTATACGTGTGGCGAGAAACTGTGACCTGTGTAGAGTACGTCTTCATTCATTAGCTCATTTATATTACTTCAACACTCAATGACAATTTATACAAACGAAAATTCTATAATATTTGCCTGTTTTATAGTACAACTGCTGTCAGCCAGGACAATGTAAGCGGGAATGCGTGGTAGGGGCATATCAAAAAGCATGTGAGAAGGATTACTTCTGTACGCGGAGTTGGTGTAACATCTGCCAAAGTAACGGTGAGTGTTTTAGGAGTATACAATACTGTTCTGTGTTGTTTCACATCACATCCTAATAAGAGTGTTTGCTTTCACCCACACAGCTATGCGATACAGAGTTTAAAGTAGAGAAAATCCGGAATGGGAACCTTGGGTAGCACCTTTTCGCCCGCACCGTAATGTCAGTAGTGTGCAAGTAAATGTGTATGGTAATTATGTTGAAATGTATTTGGTGAGTAAATAAACAGCTGTTATCTGGTTGTCCTCCTATTCTTCATTTCATAAGAACTTGGTTTGGGTTTCAAGTCGTCCACAGAGTACCCCGTAGGTGGAACATATCGATCCGACGGGTTTGTTTGGCAACAGCTGAAGTATGGCTATACAGTTCTTGACCCGAAACTTTGTTGTCAATAACGATTCGTACGAATTTCGAACTCGTCTTGGACATATGACTCGCACCCATGTCCGAATGGTGAGGTTCCCACGAGATGGCAAACCGCGCTGACGGAAACCACTTCAAATGCGGGGAAACCCGCCCAAATGGTTTGGTCTTCTTGACCATGAATATTTCGGGCATACTAACTAGTCATGTTTTAGTTGCCGTTTTGGCAGGTAACCGTTGAATCAATTTGATCGGTTTGCAGATGCATTGTTGGTCGGGGGTGACTGTGTACGAACGTTTACACGCACGGATTGGGATCGCTCTTTGCGGGACCCGGGCTTCTTCGTCCTTATTGTTAAGTTGTCGCGCGTACGACTGTCAGCTGCGAGATGGCGACTGCGCCTTGTAGAGTGAAATTCATATAATTTCTGCTCCAGGATTGTAGTCTTTTTGCACACAAGCCCCAACCATTTTTGTTTGTTACTCTGTAATCTGGTAGCCCAACGTTAGTTAGTCAGTTGAAGTGGCAGCTTTGGGAGAACAGAAGTATCCATTACGGAGTGAGTTTCAGTCGTCAGATAGCATGAAACTGGAGGTTTCTGAGATTGTACCGGTCTCCAAGGGACAAAATTTATTCTTATTACCTCAGTTGCTGTTCGAATAATAGTAAGATCTCTTATCGTTAAGTGGTCCCAAATTGGGCCCGGACCATTTTCCACCGAAATTTAATCCATAAATGTACTTTCATTGCAAATTTTTCTTAGTGAATCTCCTGAAATATTATTCGGTAATCAACAAATTTTTCGTTGTGAAGATGATTCCAACTCCACTCACTCTTGTGAGTCTGGTTGACAAAACTGATCGCGAAACAAATTTACGTTTGCTAGACTGCTGGGCTGAAAGCCTGGATGCTTTTCTGAAATGTATTCGGACTGTTCCTTACTTCCAGATATTTTGTTTTAAAAGTCAAATCCTGTAGCCCAGACGGGCATCAAATGAACCTGCAACAACGTTCGGTTTGACTCTCTGTAATGCATTACATATCAGTGACTATAAATGTCAATCCGTTATCAACTGTTATACCCTTTGAGTGAAACTAGAAACGAACATTCCCAACATTGTCCAGAGTCTATCTGTCTTGCTTTGTTCATACGGATTGAAAAATTATTGGCAAAACCATTTCAGTCTTACAGAATAAGCTTGCAAGTTTTGTTCTACAAAATACTGGCCTGTTGGGGTGACTCAGCTGAGTAAAACTCGGTTCACCTGGGTCTTTAGCAGATAAGGATGTGCCTTGTATAACATTCAGTGACAATGTCTTCCTGTCCACCTGATTAACAATCCGGTGAGACATAGTCCCATACTGTGGAAATTCAAATAGCAGACCTCAAGCACTCGAACGAAGATGTCATATACTGGTGGGATTTGAAGTGAAACTTAAAAACTACCAACTGTAGTACTGCAAGGCTGAAGCATTTGTTTTGAATTATACCAGTCAGGACTTCGGCGCCAATGATGTCTTAGCGAAACCCTTGCAATTTGGTTTTACCAACGAAAAGAAAATCAGCGAACTGGTCAAAATAGACACTGGTCGAGGACTCATTTGCACACGAATTTGGTCTCGAAAAGAAATTCTACAAAGTTCAGCTAAACGTCCTGGTTTTAATGCAAAACTGATCGCGAAACAAATTTACGTTTGCTAGACTGCTGGGCTGAAAGCCTGGATGCTTTTCTGAAATGTATTCGGACTGTTCCTTACTTCCAGATATTTTGTTTTAAAAGTCAAATCCTGTAGCCCAGACGGGCATCAAATGAACCTGCAACAACGTTCGGTTTGACTCTCTGTAATGCATTACATATCAGTGACTATAAATGTCAATCCGTTATCAACTGTTATACCCTTTGAGTGAAACTAGAAACGAACATTCCCAACATTGTCCAGAGTCTATCTGTCTTGCTTTGTTCATACGGATTGAAAAATTATTGGCAAAACCATTTCAGTCTTACAGAATAAGCTTGCAAGTTTTGTTCTACAAAATACTGGCCTGTTGGGGTGACTCAGCTGAGTAAAACTCGGTTCACCTGGGTCTTTAGCAGATAAGGATGTGCCTTGTATAACATTCAGTGACAATGTCTTCCTGTCCACCTGATTAACAATCCGGTGAGACATAGTCCCATACTGTGGAAATTCAAATAGCAGACCTCAAGCACTCGAACGAAGATGTCATATACTGGTGGGATTTGAAGTGAAACTTAAAAACTACCAACTGTAGTACTGCAAGGCTGAAGCATTTGTTTTGAATTATACCAGTCAGGACTTCGGCGCCAATGATGTCTTAGCGAAACCCTTGCAATTTGGTTTTACCAACGAAAAGAAAATCAGCGAACTGGTCAAAATAGACACTGGTCGAGGACTCATTTGCACACGAATTTGGTCTCGAAAAGAAATTCTACAAAGTTCAGCTAAACGTCCTGGTTTTAATGCATTACTCACAAGGTTGATGAAAATTCTTCGACAGCACACGACCGGTTTCGAAGTCCCCGAGTTTCCATCAACCCTATTTTCCACTTGAAACCAAATTACACGAAATTAGTGAAATGCACTTATTTGCATTTGGCTATAACCCACACCTGGAAACATCACAAACGAGAGACCCAGCTTGGTTCAAGGTGAGTCTCTCGAAAAACCAAACTTGTTTGCAAATGAGTGTATTCTGTTCCCGGTTTTAGTGTTTGTGCCTGGTGTCGTGCCAGCTAAAGCACGAAGCGACCTTGCGCAGCACTGCCCGTTTAAGAGAATCTCACAAACGAAATATTTGGATAGATTAAACCGAGTTTCTAACGAAAATCAGATCAGTTTAAAAATTGGACTAAGTGGTAGATTCGTCCAATTTGGGGTTGAAATGAACCATAGATTTGACGGGAAATCGGGGATTTTGATCCCAAAAACTCAAAAGCCTGTCGTGGGCTGGCAACTTTATTCGTGATATGTGGATTTCCAGGTGTTACCTTTATAATGGATATTGATCTGCTTAGACTACCAGCATTGTCAGACCAACATTGATGACGGGATTGCAACATTTACACAAATTTGCCTGTTGGACCGTTCCTTTTACTCTCAAGATAGTGGTATACGTTTGTATCCGTGGGTCAAGCTTTGTCAACATAGAAGAGAAGGACTACTCTTCCGTAGATGAAATAACTGTGAGACCGAATGACTGCATGACGGTCACGATAACATGGAACACCAGTAGCCTTCAAGTATATTCAACTAGGGTGGATTTGATAAAGGCTTTTACTAATGCATAAATACCATTAATGTGGCACCAAATGAGTGACAAATTTACGGGCCAAATGAGCGAGTTTCTGGTTCCTCTGGATGACTCTGCAGGAGGAAATCCCAGAAAGGCTCCTGTTATAATCCAAATCATTCTGCAGTCATGTTGCTGTGCAAAAACCACATTGGAGTTTCTTCTCTACGGTGATTTATTTTTTGTGCCAGCCTCATACGGTTAAATATGGACTCGGTGTAGTCGTTGAACCATGGACTCATATTTCCTTTGGACTGCGTAGTAACCCCGAAGTAGCTCAGTGCTTAACGCAAGAACTTACTGAACGGAATTCGGTGGTTCGAGCACAATTTCATCACATCAACTGCCCCCGTCTAGGCTAGGGCAGCCTGGCAACCTGAACGAATTTTACCAGTTGGGACTGTGTTAACGTAAGGCCCCATTAAACCTTTCGATTTTGATATTTACTACCTAAGGACGCATTACACAAACACCTTTTTGTGTTTTAGTCAGAACGATGCACACCGTATAAGGATATAATCCTCTAAAATAGGACTCTTTATAACGCAGATGAATACCACAAACAAGTAATTCATTTGGGTCTTCAAAATGGCAGTCTAATTTACCAGATGAACTCTTTGATTTTTATATCTTTAACTTGGTTCCCAGTTGACAGAAAACTTGAAAACACCATGCAGACCAAGTCTCATTAGTTATTCTCAACAAAAGTAGGCACTTGTTTGGCGATCCTGAATACCAAAAACGAGAACTGGGTTCGAAAGTTTACGGGAATATTTGCACGAAAGCGAGCAAAACAACACAACAAACCACGACTGTCCACGCTCATGTCATTACCCATTGCGCAAATCTGTCACCGACCGGTCTGTATCACGATCGCACACCAGACGACGGCGATAGGAAAGTTGGCTGGGTAGTGTGGCTTGTGGTCATCGCTTCCGAGGCCAGTCTCGCGAATCTGATTGGCAGGGCGATTACACGAAAATCACGAGAGAACAAGTCAGCGTAGGCTTAACAGACGGGGCAGGAACACCCGCGGCTAAGTAGATCAGCTGCACACATCCACACACACACACATTTCACAGACACGCATGCATTCATACATACAACATACACACTATATACGGGGGTGTTCAATAGCGCAATCTCCATATTATCTAGTAGGTTTAACAACTGAACATTTGAATGCCCCCATGCCCTTTGCATTGTAAGAGCACCAAGGAGAGTTGACCCAACGGTTTTCCCACCCGATGCTTCGAACCCATATCAGTTCCCTGAGTTTGCTGACCAGGTAAAGTCTCATTTGTGTGGTTAACAATCCGGCTAAATAGCAGGGAACTATGGGCGATCAAGCCACTTTAACAAGTGTTTCCCAAAGATCACGCAATAAATACTAGTTGGTAAAGATGAATGGTAGCTGCAAAACACCGTTCATCCATTTCCATCCAGAGAACTACAGTAGCACTCGAAATCAGTTTGGCCGCAGGTCTTTACGTACGCGTCCCGATACCCATAATCTTGAACCCCAGTGGTACTTGAAACCAAATTACACGAAATTAGTGAAATGCACTTATTTGCATTTGGCTATAACCCACACCTGGAAACATCACAAACGAGAGACCCAGCTTGGTTCAAGGTGAGTCTCTCGAAAAACCAAACTTGTTTGCAAATGAGTGTATTCTGTTCCCGGTTTTAGTGTTTGTGCCTGGTGTCGTGCCAGCTAAAGCACGAAGCGACCTTGCGCAGCACTGCCCGTTTAAGAGAATCTCACAAACGAAATATTTGGATAGATTAAACCGAGTTTCTAACGAAAATCAGATCAGTTTAAAAATTGGACTAAGTGGTAGATTCGTCCAATTTGGGGTTGAAATGAACCATAGATTTGACGGGAAATCGGGGATTTTGATCCCAAAAACTCAAAAGCCTGTCGTGGGCTGGCAACTTTATTCGTGATATGTGGATTTCCAGGTGTTACCTTTATAATGGATATTGATCTGCTTAGACTACCAGCATTGTCAGACCAACATTGATGACGGGATTGCAACATTTACACAAATTTGCCTGTTGGACCGTTCCTTTTACTCTCAAGATAGTGGTATACGTTTGTATCCGTGGGTCAAGCTTTGTCAACATAGAAGAGAAGGACTACTCTTCCGTAGATGAAATAACTGTGAGACCGAATGACTGCATGACGGTCACGATAACATGGAACACCAGTAGCCTTCAAGTATATTCAACTAGGGTGGATTTGATAAAGGCTTTTACTAATGCATAAATACCATTAATGTGGCACCAAATGAGTGACAAATTTACGGGCCAAATGAGCGAGTTTCTGGTTCCTCTGGATGACTCTGCAGGGGGAAATCCCAGAAAGGCTCCTGTTATAATCCAAATCATTCTGCAGTCATGTTGCTGTGCAAAAACCACATTGGAGTTTCTCTCTACGGTGGATTTATTTTTTGTGCCAGCCTCATACGGTTAAATATGGACTCGGTGTAGTCGTTGAACCATGGACTCATATTTCCTTTGGACTGCGTAGTAACCCCGAAGTAGCTCAGTGCTTAACGCAAGAACTTACTGAACGGAATTCGGTGGTTCGAGCACAATTTCATCACATCAACTGCCCCCGTCTAGGCTAGGGCAGCCTGGCAACCTGAACGAATTTTACCAGTTGGGACTGTGTTAACGTAAGGCCCCATTAAACCTTTCGATTTTGATATTTACTACCTAAGGACGCATTACACAAACACCTTTTTGTGTTTTAGTCAGAACGATGCACACCGTATAAGGATATAATCCTCTAAAATAGGACTCTTTATAACGCAGATGAATACCACAAACAAGTAATTCATTTGGGTCTTCAAAATGGGCCTGGCAACCTGAACGAATTTTACCAGTTGGGACTGTGTTAACGTAAGGCCCCATTAAACCTTTCGATTTTGATATTTACTACCTAAGGACGCATTACACAAACACCTTTTTGTGTTTTAGTCAGAACGATGCACACCGTATAAGGATATAATCCTCTAAAATAGGACTCTTTATAACGCAGATGAATACCACAAACAAGTAATTCATTTGGGTCTTCAAAATGGCAGTCTAATTTACCAAACTCACTCTTTGATTTTTATATCTTTAACTTGGTTCCCAGTTGACAGAAAACTTGAAAACACCATGCAGACCAAGTCTCATTAGTTATTCTCAACAAAAGTAGGCACTTGTTTGGCGATCCTGAATACCAAAAACGAGAACTGGGTTCGAAAGTTTACGGGAATATTTGCACGAAAGCGAGCAAAACAACACAACAAACCACGACTGTCCACGCTCATGTCATTACCCATTGCGCAAATCTGTCACCGACCGGTCTGTATCACGATCGCACACCAGACGACGGCGATAGGAAAGTTGGCTGGGTAGTGTGGCTTGTGGTCATCGCTTCCGAGGCCAGTCTCGCGAATCTGATTGGCAGGGCGATTACACGAAAATCACGAGAGAACAAGTCAGCGTAGGCTTAACAGACGGGGCAGGAACACCCGCGGCTAAGTAGATCAGCTGCACACTCCACACACACACATTTCACAGACACGCATGCATTCATACATACAACATACACACTATATACGGGGGTGTTCAATAGCGCAATCTCCATATTATCTAGTAGGTTTAACAACTGAACATTTGAATGCCCCCATGCCCTTTGCATTGTAAGAGCACCAAGGAGAGTTGACCCAACGGTTTTCCCACCCGATGCTTCGAACCCATATCAGTTCCCTGAGTTTGCTGACCAGGTCAAGTCTCATTTGTGTGGTTAACAATCCGGCTGAATAGCAGGGAACTATGGGCGATCAAGCCACTTTAACAAGTGTTTCCCAAAGATCACGCAATAAATACTAGTTGGTAAAGATGAATGGTAGCTGCAAAACACCGTTCATCCATTTCCATCCAGAGAACTACAGTAGCACTCGAAATCAGTTTGGCCGCAGGTCTTTACGTACGCGTCCCGATACCCATAATCTTGAACCCCAGTGGTAAATGGAAGGGTGAATTTTTCTGTCTCCAACCTTCGACGCAACTACATTTCTTTTATTAAATTTTAATCCGGACAAATTCTGTTTATTAATTTTGCGGGTTGAAATGATAACCATACTTTGAGGCCTTTAATCATTCAGTATCGCAATCAAAACATGGGAATATATCAAGATTAGATTAGATTCGTCCATTTCAGAATACCGACTATGCATTTCATCAACAACCAAACCTCCTATATCGGGTTCCGTTTGACTGTGTTGGGGTCACGTTCGACATCAGCTGTCCAAGAACTGAGCATTTGTGGTTCGTATTTGCTGACAATTTTTCGAAGCTTGTATCTCACACTGAACCAGACAGATACATAGAACATTAAGAAGGTGAAGTATAATAATAGGCTTCTCAGATAGTGAAGATTTACTTAAGATTCTTTGATTTGTTACATATATCTGTGGACATTTTCGACCCTCTCTTAAGGCAGACCCTCAGATTCGACGAATTTGACTGAAGTTACTGTTTCTCTAATGACATGCTGCGAAGGCTGAGAGCTTTAAATCAGTAGTGTATGTTGTGTTCCCAGTGTTTTCAGATCATGCCCAAAACCTGTGTCCATATAAGTGAATCCCTGTTAGTCATTTGCGTCAAAGTTTTAGACTATGAGATCACATGGAATATTGTGTCAGATTTCACTAAGAACGAAAGGGACGGGAATCCATAAATGAGAAACAGTATACTTCCTAAATTTACCACATACAGGGCGGAATTTGACTGCTGTTGCCCTTATTGTGGCGGCACCTTGTTAGTTTTCGTCTGACACGGTACTATCTAAGCAATTAGATGTCTAGATGGATTTTCATCCTTGACGATTTCGGGCATTTTAGAAAAGTTTCCCTTGTCCGTGCGCGGTTCCTTTGCTAAGTCGCACATGACTGTTTTATTGGACAATCATTTTGTTACTCCTTTTGGTTTAAACCATAGTGGCGAGCTATACAAGCGTCAAAAACGGCAGTTAGTTGCACAGAAGTTCTCAATTCTTCTGTAAACAATGTCATATGGAGAAAACTCTCGATTGCTGCTGATGATCTGGTTATCAGTTTACGAATACGTTATGCTAAAATGAAGGTCACCCACAAATTAAGGACGAATCGGACGGTAAAATCTCGCAAACGAACAAAAATGAGAGGATCACCAGGTATCATCCTCATCGTACTAATTAATGCTGGGCATCTAGAACTCTCTGGTTCTATGACATTCAAGAAGTACTTTACATTTTGGTCGGTCAGCTAGTAAAATTGATTAATTCTGCCAAATACCTGCATTGTATTCCTTTTGTTCCTCAGAACACGTTGGGGCAGACATCCCCTACGCGCTGGATCTGTAGTAGGGCTTCGTTATAGTCCATACAGTCTACAGATGTTGCACTAATAATGGCAGTAATGTCACTTAAAATAAAGAACAGTGCAGACAAAAGTAAGCCATATTACCAAAGTACAAAGACCGTTGCAGTAGTCCGCTGAAGTGGTGTGTTTTGGGATCGTTCCACACTTAATCAACTCAAAACAACCTCCCTTTAGGTGAATAATGATAACAGGCGAGTGTAGCACTTGCTAGAACACTAAAGCACCTACAGGTCGCTCGGGGAAATAATACATTTGAAGAGATCTGGCGTCAGAATATTATTTTATCGCCAAAGCATTTGTATCTCCACTGCTGGACGACCAAGAACGACAATCCGCACCCGCTGGAATACTTGACATGCTTCATCAGCGTTTTGAAGAACAACCATTTTTTTCATTTAAGGGCAAGCTGTTGATAGCTCCAATACTCTGAACGCTGAATCGCACTGGGGTCTTCTTCCATGCTCTAAACCTCTCACTGTGACTTGCTCGTAGGTGCTGATTTTCTCGGATCAAACGCGTCCATCGCAGAAGGTCCACTTGTTCATCGTGGATGGCTAAAGCTAATAGGTTAGCGAACCACCATCTAGAATAATCGATTGGCTCGCCAGGACATGACGAGCTTAAGACGAGATTGGTCATTCGAGGATAGTTCCGTGGCAACTGACCTTTGGCAAATCAACCGGTCAGTCTTGCACCTCCCTAGAGACTTTCACAGCTTCTATCTCAGAGATAAGGGAAGGTGTTTCATGCCTCACAAATCGTTCAAACCACTGGGTTCAAACGAGTTGGAGTGCCTGGGTAATAATAGATTGTGCAAAGCCGCAAAAAAGAAATTAAATGATTTCAGGAGAGAAAAATGCCCAACCAAAACATCTCTCCCCAAGAACAATTCAGAACTCCTGCTCTCACAGGTAATTTCTTGGCGGCCATGGCAACAGCTACAACACCCTGGACACCAGGCGGTGTTCAACCTATGTCGGATTCATTTGATTGAATCCATTGTTGACAGAGCAACCAGTGTGAGATAACACTCATAAGTTTCCCATTTTGCAGCGTCTGATGGTCTCTCTCATGTAAGCACTTTCGACTACACCAAAATGCACCTCCATATATATTGTATCTTGCATGGACTGCTTAATCGAGGATCTGCTCCCGTCCACCGAAAGCAGTCGAGTAATCCCGATCTGCACCCTCAGGTTGAAGAACCATGTTCAGTGAACAGACAGTTAAATTTACAATACAATACATTCTTTCCAACTAGCCACGATTAGCTATGTTCTTCAGCAACGCTTTGACTATACTGTAAAAGTATTGTTGCACTAGGTTAACCTGATCCGTGAATCATGTGATCGATTCACAAAGGCTAAGCACATGTGCCCATAACGTTTGCTTTGATATCTCGCTGCAAACGCCAGCGCCTAATAGCCAGTGGACTTGCTTTAATTTGGTCAATCCACATTGTTTCTAGCATCTCAAAAATGAACTCAAATGCAGCTGTGGGTGTGCGTTAGAACGGAGATATTGACTGGTGTTGGAAATGAAAGTCATTATGATGGCCAAATGAACTGAGCGACATTTTTGTGTGTTGTTCTTATCCAATGCCTTTCTATCTAAACTAGGTTGAAGCCAAGCTACTTAACTTTCACTTTTAAAATAAAATGGATGAGGGTAGGCCACAAATCATTCACAGCGCGCACCATGACGGACAGGAAGGCAGTGGTGAAAAATGCCGATATGGAGGCAGATATGCAGCAGGACGCGGTTGATGTTTGTAACGAAGCAATGAACAAATATACGATGGAGAAGGACGTTGCGGCTCACCTAAAAAAGGAATTCGATAGTCGTTATGGGCCGACATGGCACTGCATTGTCGGACGATCCTTTGGAAGGTAAGTGTGATAATGGTGGGCGTAAAAATAAGGCGACGTTTTGTCTAGGGCACATTTCTCATAATTCCTATGAGTGGATGACATACATGGAAAATTTAAGCTCGTCATTTACTTTGTACGGGCTTTCCTCCTTCATGGAAATCAATTTAACTCGTAGCCCACAAGAACTTGCGATGAAAAGGCGAATAAATCTAATTTCATCTGTTGTGTACACAAACATAGTGAGAACAACCTTGAAAATTTTTATATGAATAAAAGCTACGTCTCTCTTGTGTGAGTGAACTCATCCGGAGAAACCAAACAGTGCTCAGCCATTTTGCCAAGATAGCTGAGATTGATATGCATCTCGGAATGGTTATTGCCAGGTGCGATTCTTCGAAATAATTACGAAAGTTCATTGCGCAAGGAATCTGTTGTTCACTAGTTCTTGAGTAAAGTCTGGCAATAAGTGAAAACTACTTTTCATAAGCATACTATAACTCGGTAATGTGTGTTGAATGCGCGTAGCACTCGGGTCGTTGATTTCCTCGCCCAGCCTGGCAGCTAGACAGCAAGCGTTTCATCACCGGTCAGTCGCCAATCGTCACTTCACACAATTGCCCACACAGTACTCATCGCACACTCTTTTGACCGAAATTTATTCAATGCGGGGCCATAAGTAGAGATGTTCTGCAAGATAGTCCAGCCATCTACTTTCCCCCTCAACATACTCGCCCTGAACTTGAGCACCCTCAGCAAAACAAGGTCAAAATCACCGTCCAAAACTAGAGATACATGCTTCCTCTGAATGTTTAGGCATACTGAGTTACATTTCGCAGCAGTCTGGCCTAGTCTTTTTGATAGATAGTATTTTACACAGCCACACAATACATTTTCGACAGGAATGTAGCGCTCGAAACTCAATATTTAAGTAGCAGATGACTGCCGAAACAATGTTGACTGTCCAAAACGTTAGGTAGTTCGAAAGTGCTGTCATTTCGGGAGTTAGTAGAAGACCTAAAAAACGAGCCAAATCCGTGAAAGATAGGTTTAAGTAGTTCGCCAGACCTGGTCAACGGGAATTATATTACTTTCGCAGTCGATGTTACGAGAGCATCAAGGCGCACAAGATGAGAAACTGACTAGCGGTGAACTAGTTCCGTTTGAGAATTATGAATGTGAGATGTGAATAGGCTGGCAGCCCTGTGTTATGCCCCTGAATGTTCCGTAAAACATCGATACCACAACTAAAAACGATTATTAATGTCTTTCCGGAGCCAGACGGTATTCTTTTCTTCACCTTTTCATGGTGCCTCTTGAAAGCAGTAAACTGCCGATATAAGTTATCGGGTTTAGGTTTTAAAACGCAAATAATCTTTTCGGCAGTCCTAATATAAACAGTGTGCTTAGCTGCCCCAGGGCCACAATGTACAGGGATAAATTTATTTTCATGTTCTTACTGTTACGTCGGTATCCAGCCTTGACTGATCAATGTTTGAGCAAATAGGTGACTGTTCACAAAGAGACGAATTTTGTTTTCCAATTGATATCATGGTTAATGCCATCGACGATTTCCCACGATTTACGATTTCTTCGTAAATCTTTCGGTTATCCGTGTCGGTTCATTCGTCCATTTGGTTTTGCACTCTACGGATGTTTTCAAATGTTCGGCTGGTGTTCCCTTGCTTAACTGAATCCTCACCTTATCGCCTGAAATGTTACATTTCGTTAGCCTACCAAGGATTTTCTAATACACGATCAAGTTTTAAAAAAATCAGGTGAAAAGTTATCGGCCACCTAAATGAGATGGACCGAGCCTTAAATATGAAGATCAAACCGAGTAAAATCCATATATTTTGCTCACTTCCGAACCAGATTTTACTGTATCTCTCAAAGAAAAGAGATCTATGGTAGACATCAATGATATACATATATGGTCGTTGGCTTGTTCGCTGAGCTGGGCAATTTGGTTGCAAACGTTTCATCACCAATCGAGGTGACATCCTCAGTGCGTTATTGGGGAGCGTAGTTGTGCGTAGCGGTGGGTTAGTGGTTGTGCGTTCTGTAGTGTTACGTGTGTGTTGATATACGTGCTGGTAGCCGGGGACGACCTTTGACCGCGATTAGTTATTCTGTCGGGCGGTTCCATTGGTTGTTCATTTATCCCGTGTCCTCATTCGCCGATGCCCACGTGACCTGAGCTACCGACATTCTCCTCTATAGATATACATATATATATACATAAAAGGACATCCTCAGTATCTGATTCAACTTAGTAGTAACTTCTCCCAAAGCCACCATTTAAACCAACCAACTAACTAACAACAACAATCTTACGGGCGGATGAAGTACACTCGTCTAGTGTATGTCGAAATATCTTACTGAATATCTTACTGAATATCTTACTGAATATCCTTTAACCGAGTGTTCTCTACTATGCTATGCTACTATGCTATTTTGTGTTGACATGGCATGGAAATTGTGAGAACTCATCGTAGAAGGAAAGCGATAAACATACAAACCCAAGGAGCCATTCTCACAGAAGCTCATTCGGCCAGTTAGAGTTGATCAGACTGATTAATGTTTCCATCACACTAGTCCACGGTGATGTCCATAGGAAAACCGGTTTTAACGTCATTCCTCTGAGTGTGGAGTGGATGCGCTTGATGTTAATGTACTGAGCATGATTCTTTCTGGTGATCAATAGTCAAACTACTGATATTCTGTAAGTAGAAAGCTCGGTTAACATTGATGAGTGTTAATATGACTACACCACTGAGGTTATCGTAATCGTAATCTCTAGCCTCATCAGCACAATAAAGTATTCATCCGATAGGAATTATTTGAAACGGTTTGCCTATCTTCAGAGCTCTACGTCCGCAACCAAGTGATTTTACTCCACAAGCGCATTTGAGCATGGGTTTAGAGGACATTCCGGAAGATGTGTTGGCAACTGTAGTCTCGTGTTGTTCAGTGCACTTTAGGGAAGGCATTCTGTCACATAGAGAGCGCTTCTTGAAGTCAAGTTCGTTTTCGAATGTTGAGGCTGAAGTTGATTGATGAATGTTTCATTGCCGTCTCCGGAGTTTGACTTCCGTCTCTGGAATATCTACATTCGGTTTTTGTTTGACGAATGAACGAATTCTTTTCGTGGCTTTCACACCTTCAAAATTGGTGGCTTGCTGTTTATCATCTTCCGTTATTTATGTTTGTTACTGAAAGAATTGCCAGTAGGTACAAATTAAAGATTTTTCTTTTCTCAATTCCAGCTACGTGACACACGAGACGAAACATTTCATCTACTTTTATCTTGGAAACAACGCGGTGCTACTTTTCAAGTCCGGCTAATTTCACCTCACGGAATACATAAAAAAACTACTTTGTTCATCAGAAAAGCATTTTAACTTCACAACAGCCTTCTAAAGCACATTCTTCATCTACAATCTTGAAAGGTGTGGTCGGTTATTAGAACACGGCCACCGACATTAACATAACCCAGAACAGCGCCCGATTTTGTGTTACGTTCCGCGTACAAGATGCTCATTTGGATTTTCACTTGACTCCAGAGCAACAATCTCAACATTAACGATTCTTGAGAATGAATATTAGCACCTAAAAGTTCAAGACCCATTTTTAATTCTGCAGCATAGACAAACTACTTCGTTCGGCCCTGCAGCAGTCTCTGGGTGGTATTGCGCACAAAATTTTGCAAAATTGAAAATACTACTCTTATTTCGATCGCAAGACTGTCCCATAATATACGGACACTCATACCATATGGGATATAGGTACCGCACTAACCGACAGCTGCTAGTTTACAGCTTACGCCGTTCTGCTCAAAAAGTATGACCCCAAATATTGTAAGTCGGTTTAGATTAACAAACCTCATCTTATCTTAGAAATAGCAAAAACTTTTAAACGCATGCGTTTCGGAATTACTGATGAGTCTTTTTCAACTCTCGTGCGGTGGGAGTTCCATTGTTACCCTATGTAAAGGTAGTCATGCCACCACTTGAGCTTGTTCCATTACTACATTATTGATCAGAGCGAAACAAATTAATTAAATTCTGTCACTTTGCGTGTCACTCAATACAGTTGCTCGCCCCCGGTCTTCGCCGAAGTACACCGGAGTCTATTGTGAGTCGAAAATGCAGGAGGGTCTCCCAATGCGAAGCTTCCTATTATGATGCCTGAAGAAAAATATCGTTACCGTCATATGATCCAAACACAGGATTACTCATCTAGTTGAGACATGAATAAAATTGTCCAAATATGAAATTCTGTCACCTAGTACACAACCACGGGGACAAAGTCTGCAGAATATGAACGATTGCTTTCAGATGCTGACTGGTTGCAAAGATCTTAATTAATTAGTAGAAGAGAACGGGGAAATCATTTTGTAAAATTCAGATAACGAATGCTAGCAGGGAAGCCACAACAGAGTTCACTAATGAAGAAGACAACAAAGAAGGCATTAGTGCACGTAGCAAGCGCAAAAATTCACGTCAAACTCAAGCTGTCGTAAAACAGTCGCTTGCCGTTACTGCAGATATCGACAATAAGTCTGTTGCCTTCCTGCGATTTGTTTCCCGGGAATTGCGCCGAGTATAAAGGAGCTATTATATTCGTGATTCGGTTTTGATTAGGAAGTCCGAAAATAGAAACCCAGATTTCAATTAGCTTAGTTGGTGTGCAGCGTTTAGAAAGACAAGTTATCTTTAAATGTGGAAAAAACGGTTAACTAGATAATTCCCTTTCACACATCAATGCAACTGTTGCTTTTATTGAAGTTCGGGAAATATGTAGTGTAGCAGTGCACAGTGACGAGCATCGACAGTGAAAATTCTTTTTTGTGTGAGGTACGGGAGTCATAAAACTTTCCATCGATACCGTGATTTGTGATGAAAGTTTTAATGACTGCGGGACAGGTGTGTTTGTATGGACAAATCGAACACTACAAAAGGTGGCAATTTCGGAGACAAACACTCCATCAAATCCAATTAATAAATGTCAGTGATAGTGTACCGCATTCATGGTGATTACTCAGGAAGGATAGACCATATTTACTGACAAGATTGTGAGAAATTTTTGGAGATTGTGAAATAGATAGATAGATAGATAGATAGATAGATAGATAGATAGATAGATAGATAGATAGATAGATAGATAGATAGATAGATAGATAGATAGATAGATAGATAGATAGATAGATAGATAGATAGATAGATAGATAGATAGATAGATAGATAGATAGATAGATAGATAGATAGATAGATAGATAGATAGATAGATAGATAGATAGATAGATAGATAGATAGATAGATAGATAGATAGATAGATAGATAGATAGATAGATAGATAGATAGATAGATAGATAGATAGATAGATAGATAGATAGATAGATAGATAGATAGATAGATAGATAGATAGATAGATAGATAGATAGATAGATAGATAGATAGATAGATAGATAGATAGATAGATAGATAGATAGATAGATAGATAGATAGATAGATAGATAGATAGATAGATAGATAGATAGATAGATAGATAGATAGATAGATAGATAGATAGATAGATAGATAGATAGATAGATAGATAGATAGATAGATAGATAGATAGATAGATAGATAGATAGATAGATAGATAGATAGATAGATAGATAGATAGATAGGTGGGTAGTACATTAGATAGATATGGATAGAGGCAGATGTATGGATAGACTGAAGGACTTCGAATGCAACGAATTACGCGTAGGAGTTAAATTACCACTCGATGCATATCTCAATGCAAACAACGCTGCTATTATTTGTTTCAAGTGTTTAGTAGAATGATTTGACTTTTTCGACAACGTCCGTTAGATTGAAGCGGGGAAACACTGGAGCAGGACCTGGCCCTGTCTGATGACTGTAAGTGGATCCCACTCTAGTGATGTATTGGCATATCACACCTGTTGCCTGAGTATGCCATAGATCTGCGTGGATCAAATAGTAGTCCATCTGGGGTGCATATCACATCCCAGGGCAGTACCGAGTGAACTGAATTGATTTCTCCAGTCCTAGGAAGCATTCACCCAAAACAAACATGCAATTGGATCCCGGACTTTTTTTCCAATCCCAGATGCAATACGGTTTCATTCAGTCAGGTTGTGCGGTGATGGGTCCAACTAAGATATGGTGACATAGAAAACCGTCGAAAAACGGCGCTAGGTAGTAACATTTGCCATATTACTGACCACATACCGAGTAAGGACTTCCCGGCTCTCTAACCTCATTTGAATCAGAACTCTGAATGCAGACCAGTCAACATAATGCTATGAGATGAATTAATCAGGGTATGTGTGCACCCCCCGCCCAGACAACTACAGCGGTGGTTGCAATAGAGAAGGTTCATTTGCATCACTGTTGTCCTCTAATGTACTGTCCTTATGTGACACGTCCATGCCAACTTTTTCAGGCTAAATATTCATAAACTGGATGGAACCGCATACTACATGGCAGCGCAAGGAACAGTAAAACAGCAAGAACAGTACTGAATTAAGCAATAGCGAAAGATGATTCTGTTTGTCTGTATGGCATGGTTGTCGATGGTTCTGTGCCAACCGGAAACTTCACCGCGTTCGATCTACACAGACGGTCAAACGAAATCACGCCAGACTTCGGATGTAGTAACATGGGTCTTATATTCACCGTCTTCAATTGATACATATTTAATTCCCCTAAAATGTTGTCTAGAAATATTTCTGTCATTTCAAAAGATGTAGTTGTTTTTAGCTAGCTAACTGTTCAAATCCATCCTCTGAAGATTCCATCGAAAACTACATGTAAAGTCTAACTACATGAATGATGCCCTGGATAGCTGACTCGGCTGACTCATCTGTACCGAGTCTGTCTCTAGGGACATCTTTTCGTCCATACTTTGCGTACTTTGACTTCGTTCTATGAGTTACGCATGAGACTCGCGAACAACTGATGCAATTGAAGTGCTGGTCCAATGGGCATTGGCGTGGTGACGAAATTCAAGGTTTAACCGCATAAATGTGACGTGGGATAATCGTCGGGTGCAGCTCAGTTCGAATATAATCGCCGGAAACTGCATCGCGTATAAAAATTCCCCAGCTTTAGTTATTCTCGTGGGAGCAATCCCTTTATTCTGAGAGTGGATGTTCTAAGCACTTCGTGAAGCTGAATACATAGGGGACGCTTTCTTAATTATAAAGCATTGTTTGGGCTCCTGGTGCTTCTTTACATCCCTTCAGTCTTCTTATTGGTCAGTCAGTTAGCCGGGCGTATACCGGAAAAGATCGGTGTTCAGAATTCCAAACAGATATTTCCTCCTATACATCTTTAGGGATGGTGTTCTGTCGTTGTCGGACCACTAAAGGGTTAAACCCTGGTGGTATGTAGAACAATTGCCAGTAGGATTGGGTTCGATACCAAACTTATATTAGGGCAATCTGCCTCTAAACCAACTCCCTCTGGACCACATTCATCCGAAGTAGTCCTGTCACACGAGAAAGTTACGGTAAAGTTCAAGTGCGATAGGAGAGCAGCCAGATTGAAAATTCTGTAATTTTGGTCGAAATTGTGACCTAAGGATGAAGTGAATCTATTTCGAAAAGCTCATGAACAGTGGAAAGCCGCTCCATTCATATTGTGAAATGTTTGCAGTGCCCACCGAATTATCTAAAGTGCCGACTGTTAGGCGACCACCTAACCAATCGGAACGATAAGCAGTGTGATTAACCCGCCCCTACCTAGCGCCACTCATCATTCAGTCACTTGCTCGTTCCTTGACCGACAGCTTCTCAGATTGCAGATTAACACAAGTTGTGAATCATTCCTCCTAAGTCATTGAACACGTGATCGCGTGGCGTGAATGCCTTGACTATCTATGTGCGACCCGATTGCTCAGATTACCAGCTCATTCCCAAACAGTTTAGTGTTCCTTCTTGAATATTTTGGATGAGAAAGGGATGAAAGGGGTGAAAGTGCTGTACAGTGTTTCTCGGCTTTTCAGCTTAGCTGAAAATATTAACTGAAATATTAACGGCACTGTCCTGATAATATCAACGACCTTAGTTATCGGGGTTGGTTATTGAGAGTGCCGATCTTACCGCTTTGCAAGGTGTTAATATCCAGATCATCCGGACCGGCAAACCAGCCGAAAGGATTCCGTTCCACAAACCATTCACAAACCAAGCCTGAAAAGTGCTCCTAGGACTGCGCTAAATCATCGCAACTATTTATCCCTGGGCTTGCGTCGAATGATATGCACAGGGAGATTAGAAAGTCTGGGATATCTCAGGAACTGCATCGGGAACACTAAGAAACCTCTCTTGCTTTTCAAACTACTATAAATACAACGCTCTAAATTGCAGTGCTCCAATAGAATGCCCAACATGGAAGTCACAATCAACGCGCTGAACCACCTCATCATGGTGCTGATTGGGGAATCGCAGGTCAGTGTGGTTGAGCAACTCCAAACAGGATTGACTATACTGTTGGGTTTAAATGTGCTGGTTGCTTTCCACAATGTACAGTACAAATGATCTTGCGCCTCCGCTCCAGTTCTACCCAGTATACAGGAAAGACTCGTTGGATTCGCGTGTGAGGAACATGGCAAGAGCTACAAATCCGAAGCTCAGTTTGTTGCCCACCGTTGAGTTTACGTCCATGAAGGTGTGGACACGAATGTGTTTGCCCAGTTGGCCTGCGCTAAGTGTTTCGTCCTTTTCCAACGAAAATAGGCCTGAGCAACACCGCCGCCCCGTATACCCTACCCAGCGTGATACAGATAAACTTAGCCTAGTTCAGACTTCCAGTGTTCCAACAAAATTCACACTAACTCTTGCGCCTGGATAACAATCTATATCAAACTCGTGATACGGAAACCGCGCTGTTCGATCGATTATTAGAATTGAAACCAGATTATGTGTGCTTAACTAACAATCACAAGTGGACGAATCATCATCTAATGGCCCGACGCATCCGTGTCATGTCCCTATTGCCCTGGTTCCAAAGGCCCCAAATCCTACTTCACCGGACCAACTGAGATCGATCTCCGTGTGACTCATTCTTGTTCGGTGCTTTCATAAGATGCATGCAGATCGCTGGATCCGTAGATTTCAAGTGCTATCACTCTAGTTTGCATTTCTGCGTCGAGAGGATAGCTTGGAAGCTACATTGCTGTTACGCACCCTACCTCGTCGCTCTTCGGTGACTGCTTCTAACCTCGTCTTGGCCCTTGTTGATAGCTTGACAGTGTTTAGCAATTAACAGATCTGCCGGGGCGTTCAGATCACCGTCACTCCTAGTTTGATACAAAGTCTAGTCCAACAAATGCAACAGCTACCCTCAACTCAAACGTTCACTGACACAGACTTGGGAGGTATGGAGATCCATTCTGCCCAATATTGTTCAACATGATAGTTGGTGAAATTCTTGGATTATCGATGCCGCATTCAGGATGCCATTTGCAAGACATCTCAGAGGATGGCTTCATCCTCGCTGACGACTGAACCATGCGTGCAGCAAGTTAGGCTCGTCTTGAATGAGATCTTAAAGCTGCTGTGGTCGAGTTGGGAGAAGCTGGTATGAAGGTCAGCACTCGAAAGACGAAATGAGTCGTGATTAGTGAGGACAAGAAGCATCGAGCAATAGCAATCTTAATCTCAGTTTTTAGCTTGGTCGAGGAGGTCGTCACTTCTCTGAGACCAACAGATATCACGGCATATTTTGGCATTCCCTTTACATCCAAGAGAAATGGAATTTGCAACCACTGACATCAGCTGCTGAAACTGCTTGGTGAGGTGATGCATGCCTCGTTGAAGCCAAATCAAAGAGTGAATGTCACAAGGAAACATCTGATACCTCAGCCAAATCCACCGAAATACGCCGAAAAGTTTGAACAATTACGTCGTATATTCTATTCGTGGCTGGTCACGTCTACCGATTAGCTATATTCACGTCGGTAAACAGCGTTTGGGAATCGGCATCCCGAGCTTAAGTAAAACCATTCGCCAGCAGCGGACAGCGCGCACGGAAAACCTCTCTACACAGTGTTCAGTACTACACAATGTGATCAACGGTTCCAAATTCGGTAAGGTCATTTGGGGTCTCATTTCTTCTACCCGAGTCAGAGATATATGTGTAAACGCCAAGGAAGAGCCGGTAGCTGCTTGGGGCAACAGCCTTCAAAACACTGTCGTCGGTCGCGGTTCATTAGAGTTAGTAGCCTCTCTGCAGTCGGTGGCTTGTAATTCCCGAATACGTCTTTCCTCTGATATATAAACCCGGTATCCAGCTCCGGCACAACTTCTCAGGACAAAAGAGATGAACCCGGCGTCAGTATAGTGGCCGGACAATATTTTCTTGTGGAAACTGTGAGTCGGAAAGTTTCGTGAATATTCCGCAGTTGTGCTGGATCATGCATGATGCCTGGTCTGTTCATCTTAGTCAGGTTGCAGTGAAACCCGCAATCCGTCGCTTGGAATACATCGACTTTGGGGAGTTGAAAGCACCTACTTTGACGTCTTTCGCCAAGTCTGGCCTAATGGAGAGCGTAGAACTACCGTCACTGCAGTAATCATAGTCTCCGATAGCCACTGAGCAACGGGGTGGAATAAGAAGAAGCCGAAATATGGTGACAATGATTGTCCTCTCACCGTCATCTCAGCGCTACGTGCAATTAATCGTGATGTCTACTTTTCGAACAACCAACCAACGATCATTTCATATCAAGGGATGTGCTTTCCTTAATTTTTTAAGGCTGTTACAGTCGGTGAGTTGTGCTTGCTCGCCGGTTTGAGCTCTCTGCACAATTACGACATTTAAATGTTTGACACACAGCGTTGAGTGTCCATACAAGTTACTGACTTTGACACCTGGGCCAGTATGACGGAATATTTGTGTGATTTGCGAGTCTTTATTGTGCTAGCTCTAACAGCTCCTTGAATAGCATACAGTATTTTCATGAAGGAAACTACTCAGAAGGTTGCTTAAAACTCTTTGACAGCCCACGACCTGTTTCGCTCTTCTTGGGGCTCATCATGCCAACTGAAACATGAGGCGGCCTGTGTGCAGCACATTCAGTTGTAGAATGTCATAAACGAGAGATTCAGTTGAGTCTCTCGTTAAAAACCGAATTGATTTGATCGAAGGCATACAGCATTGTTTGTCTTTTTTCGGTTGCCGGTCTTTACACGTGTGTTACCATACTGACCATTCTTAAAAACTTTATGATTAATCTTGCCTGACTTGAACAGTGTGGAACGCCTCCCTCATTGTACCCAATATTTTCCTGCACACCATTCCATTTCTATCGTCTGAATTTACGTTACGTGTTTGTGAACATGCTCTTCAAATGACAAAAAATGAGTAGGTTGGAACGGGTTGTCGCCTCCAAGAACAGGCCAGTTTTGGAGCATATTTTCTTCATGCTACAGGCACATCAAACCTAGTGCTCAATATATCTCATCACAGGTGTTAGAAATCTGTCTACTTGCCATACTTCTCTGTCGCAATGCAGTGGTGAACTTTACCTGTGCACCGTTTTACCTAAATTCCACTAATTGACGGACAACCAAACAAGAGCGAACCAAACCAACACTATGCTGGTCTAACGACCTAGACCGAAAAGTGAGCGTAATATGCCATATTATTATGAAACCGATCACTTCCACTGTGAGTCTAATCCTGGCGCATCGTGTCCAGTGACTTTTGTCCACCAAATAATGTCTCATTGGGCAAATCTTATAAGCCTTTCGGCTAGCTAGGCTGACTGAAAATTGATATAATGCATTTACCGAGCCCGCCTTGATCCTTCAAGCAACGAGGACTTGTTCTTGGTTCTAAAAAAAACAATATGCTTGCTCGGCAAGTGTCAACGGAAATATCTGATAGATCGTTCTCCATCAGCTTCTCAGATTTGGGTTCTTAAAACTGTGCACACTTGTACACTCCAATGATCACTTAGGGATCAGGTTTACAATGCGGTCAGTTCGGCACGTTCACCCGGTAGAAAAGAATTCAGCCCTTTCTTTTCGGTGGACTATGAACCAATGGGTTCTCTTGGTCAGCTTCCTTAACCTGCTCTACAGTTATTTAGTTAGTTAGTGTCTTACAACCAGTCAAATCAATAAATGCAGTAGAGTTTAGTCGTTACTTGGTTCTAAAAAAAGATGACAATATGCTCGGCAAGTGTCAACGGAAATATCTGATAGATCGTTCTCCATCAGCTTCTCAGATTTGGGTTCTTAAAACTGTGCACACTTGTACACTCCAATGATCACTTAGGGATCAGGTTTACAATGCGGTCAGTTCGGCACGTTCACCCGGTAGAAAAGAATTCAGCCCTTTCTTTTCGGTGGACTATGAACCAATGGGTTCTCTTGGTCAGCTTCCTTAACCTGCTCTACAGTTATTTAGTTAGTTAGTGTCTTACAACCAGTCAAATCAATAAATGCAGTAGAGTTTAGTCAGATGAAAAAAACGGGCGTCATCGTATATATTTTGCTCCNTCTCTGCTGAACCTGACAAGGGTTACGTAGATGCAAAGTAACGATCCAGCGATTGAAAGTCGCAGAATTCGTGGCGTATTGTAGTTATGCGTACATTCATTCTGGTAAATCCACATCCAACAGAGAGGGAAGCACTGGACTCGAGTTTTGCTTCTATTAGGGCTGATCAGCTTTGCACATTAAATGGCCGAGCCAGGGTTTAAACTCCACAAACCTGACATGCGACGCAAACGTGCTACCCGTAATTCCACCGGCGCATGCACGACGCACCTGAATTATCACGTCTGAAGGGGAGAACGTGTTCGCGCTTGAGCGATATGATTCGTATGCCCGACACACCACTGATACGACGACCCAGTAACTGTCCTGGTCAATCGATTGACCCGCTTGTCAGGACTTCCTGGTCAGCGCTGGAATCCAATGTTTCCCCCCTTTGATGTGGATTCACCAGACTAATTGCACCAGGACAGGAGGACGGCTGTTCAAACGAGAATGATGTGGGTGTGAAAAATAGAAATCCCGCAAACTTCCCTACATGCATAGACGTCGAAAACTTTAAGGCAATGTTGACCTACTTTTAGTGGGCAAGACATTCGAAGAATTCGATTACACCAACCCCTCATCGAACTCATCGCTGTCAGTCCAGATTCACCGCACTAATGACTAATGTTAGTGATGTTCTCCTGTGAGCGTTTACACGGCTAGTCTGGTCAATTTTATCATTTCTGTATTTTGAGACCTTGAGATGAGCTCAGCACATGAATGCAGTGCCGAAAGGATATTGGGTTTGTCGATTCTATTTAACCGAAAGAAGGGCTCTTGAATCTACGTACATTATCAAAGAACGCAGTCGAAATCGGTGTTACACATCTCTTTCCATCACCGGCAGTTGGTTAGGGTATAGTATTTGTCCTTTGATCACATTAGTGATCCCTCAAACCGAACGCTAATAAATCGTCCAACGTCGTTTGATTGTCCGGTATTTGAATCCGTCTACAATAACCAAAGAGGAAACGAACTTTGTTGATCAGCCACCCAACTGTTAAGTTCAGACACCCGCTAATCGAATATCACTCCAGAATGACTGTCATCATCATATCGGACAACAGCAGTATCACGTCGTTGTCAATTTAGCCAACGATTTAACATCACTCATTTAAGATTCAAAGATGAAAAAGATAAGTGACGGCTGATTGAAGAGGGTTTATTCAGTTTACCCAGATTTGAACAGGAGCACAGCGTTAGATCCGAGATAGAAGTAAATGAAGTGCCGTGTTTCGTGAGTCACATAGCTGTGTAACAGAAAGGCAGGAAAATAGAACAGTGAAGTGGTAAACTATTGAGCAGTAGTTTGCTTGTTATTTCCCATGAGCGTAATGAAACAAGACTCATGCCTAAAATATGATACCTACAACTAGGATCAGGTATGCTCGGAGAACGACAAAGCACTAGACGATATCGCCATGTTCTATCGAAGATTCTCAAGATGTGTCTCGTAAAGTCCAGTGAACAGATTTCTGTTTACTTTTAAAAATTATGCAATGCCTATAGTGACCTTGTCGTTTGCAATGTGAACCTGATGCAATCAACAGTAGAACTTGTGCAAAATAGAAAATAATGACCTGGCATAAATTTGCAATCGTTTGTTTTCCAATGAGAAAATTTAAAGTATGTTATTCTGCCGACACAGTGTACTCGAGTTAGAGACCGTGACCTTTTTGAACTGCGTACCTGAGGAATCATGTTGAATCACCTCGCGTTGTGGCGCGTCAACGAAATCTTTCCATCTCTAGGCGACAGACATTAGAAATGCCCGAGTAATCCCAGTTCCACCTTAATGTTGGCAATTTTATCAGTGGACATGAGCAGAGCAAATGCACTTGCGAAAACTGACCTTCTCTTTGTGCATCAACCTTTGATTCTTCCTTCCACAGGAATTAGGTAAAAACTGACCAACTGTGCTGCTGTTCACAGATTCCAAAGACGAATAAAAATTCCACATGGTACTCAAGCTTGATTTTTGTGTATTTTCGTTTAGCGTAACAAATGATTTTGCGTACTACATGGCTGTCCGCACAATTTTGAGAATGCACATGGACTGAGACTGTTAGTTTCTTCCAAAACAATGTGGCTCGCTAGCATTAATCAACGCTTCGGGATTCGAGCCAATACGAAACTACAAAACCTGTATTAATAATCCGGTGTTTGATTTATTCATCATCATATGAATTTACTGGCATGCAACATTTAATCACAATTTACATGCACCTACAATTGTAAAAACGTACCTTCCAAAAGCTCGACCAACAATGCAATGCCAAGTCGGATTGTACCGCTTGTCGAATTCTTTTTTAATAAATGCCGCAATATCTTTTTCCATGGTAAATTTGAGCATAGCCTGATTGCACAGATCGACCGCATCCTGCTGCATGTTCTCATCCATATCAGCATTTTTCACAACCGCTTTTCGTTCAGGCATCGTGATTCTGACTGTTCAGTCGTCCCTGTGAACGCGGCCAGGGACCAATTTATTCAGTTCGCACGCACATGAGTGTGTGCGTACCAAGTCGATCGAAGCTATTGGTCACCAGTTAGTAGCCTGCCTTCAGCTTGGTTCGAGTTGTTCCTTCTATGACGGTTTCGTCCGTTCGTTATGAGTTAAAGGGGCAGTGATATAAGAAAAGATGGAATTCCGCGGTCGATTTTTTGGTCCTCGCGGTGGCACGTTCGTTTCGCACATGGACGCCGACAACGCAGATCGATACATTGTGCACGATGGATGAGAAGCTTGTCTGTCGATGAGCACATGTTTGTGTGCCTACACTCAATCCATTTATAAATAGTATAGTTTTCCTTATTCACTTAATTATATTCTTCAGCATCTTACGATGGAATTTGTGTGCTAAGGAGAAAGAAATTTGGCACTGGTTTGGAACTTTCTTACTTACAACTTGCTTGGCTTAGTTGTTTTCCAATACGCGCCCTAAAAGACCAACGTATCTAATTTTATCTCAGGCTAATTGGCCGGTGTATTTTTCACCATCACTCTACAGAACACTGTTACGGAAAACGAAGCTGAGCAGACTATTTCCTACAGGTTCTCTTACGTGGTTTTAGAGAGGTGTGCCGCTTCCTATGACTGTTTGGACGACCATTTTGGGACCTCCGACAGACCGACCTCGCCCAAAAGTTCCCTTTGCGTTTTGTTACTGGCGTAACCAACGGTCAGTTTGACTGAATCTCTCAAACGGGTGTTTTGATTAGTTTCGGCCAGTCGACTTCGTGACGTCTGACCTCTCTAAACAAACACGGGTGGGTAGTGAGGAGTGCAGTTTTAAACCAGATCAACGCCAAGAAGTCGCACCCAGCCGGTTGTTTGGAGTCAGAACATAGGAACGTACGAGACATCAAATGAAGTGACGGTCAAACTCAGGTCAGCCACCCAGCTATCCCGTGTCCTAATACGAAAGTCGCTTTCTAAATGCACAAGTTGCCGGCGCCTGCTGGTAGACCAATGCGGGTTTCATGAACACATATTAGGCGTTGACCATATTGAAAGTTAAACGAGATACCATTTTAGTTGACTCATCGAAATAAGATGTTTTTGCGCATACGACCCTGCAGAACCGGTAATTAGTGGAATAAAGTGGAACAAGTGGATCTAATTCCTTAACTCATCGTACGAGTATAACAAAAACTTATCACATCAGTTAGCAAGTTTCAGCTCTGTTGTGATAGATCCCCAGTGGAATAGTTCAGGTGGGAACCCATCATTACAGCCTCAAATTCGTTTCACAGGAAATGGGAGAACATTAAGTCAGCGTGAAACATAGAGGAATCAATTTTGCCGGTAGCCCTTCCAATTTAATGTCGGACCTATTACTGATGGTGTGGCGCATAAAGGACGCGCAACTGGTCCTAATCTGCAACGAGGCGTCACAAAAACTCTTAATGAATTCACGATTTATATGCGAGAGGCGGTTACCAGAACGTTAGCTATCACCATAGGAAGACCGAGCAGAACAGGCATTGACTGCGTGGAACGCGCAGACGGGTGTTCTGTAATCTGGAATATACCAGTGCTCGGTCAAATTCAACGATGTGCATATCCCATACTTTCCATTCGCCATTCAGATAACTGACTCCGGCCGCATTGGACGTGTAGCCTCTTATGCGGTTCCTTCGCAGGCCTTCAGCCGGCT
>NW_008752275.1:0-3000 GCF_000715545.1 Opisthorchis viverrini | reverse complement strand
CGTGGTTCGTTTCGTCCCATGGAGGGCGGTTCTCACTTTGTCCATGTGCATATCGTCCCGGCTGAAATGAATGACAAGGATGTTGAATTGGGATCGGGATCACCTTATCCGCTTGGAATTCCGTCGATATGACATAGAAACGCCAAATGAATATTGATGCCCGGTTGCACATTTTTATTCCTGTTGCACCGGGTTAACGGTGTTGCCACCACCTTCTACTCCAAAGTTTGTACAGACTTCATTCCGCTGTGACTAAGAGGAAATGAATCGAACCACAGGACACAGTAAAACGCAAGCGCTGCAGCCGTTTAGATGCGTTATAACTGCCATGACATGGCTAGAGTCACGGAGCGAAGATGAGAATACTCAGTCTTTTGCGGCCGATCACCAACTCATGAAAGTGTTGATGCTGAGGATGGACATATTCGTTAGCATCAGAAACGTCAAAACGCATTTTAACAACAACTATAATGTTATGGGGTCAACCATAATGACTTAAAAAAGAACTTGCAGCAGACCGGTAGATTGCAGGTCTTAATAAGAAAGAATGAGATATGTCTGCATATATCATATTCCGTCCCCAATATCTCCGCGTCTGTGTATGGTCATTCACATTTACGTATAATGAACGGTTCTAATTACAGCGCTGGATGTTCGCTCGTCTATACGACGACGTGAGTTCCAGCGCAAAGTCCACTGTTGATCGATTTCAGTTTAGGATCCATAACTTCGGAATAAACGCACAGAATATGAGCGAGAAGATTCGTTCCCTTAAGGCAAAAGGTGCAATTGATAATGTGGAGATGAATTGTTCCTAAACTACTGATTATACCTAACTCTCCCTGGATGTTCAAACTTTCAGCTATATCCGGCGATCGATGGGAATCCAAGAGCCACGAATGGAGAGTTATTGGAAATCAACATCCTTATAAAACAGCGAAACTATAACACTGATGGTATTCGTTCGTATTGTATCTTTACCATGAAGTGCGCTATATGAGTATAAAAGGACAAATTATCGAAGCATCATCCCTCTTTAAGTAAGGAATAGCTTTCAGTAACTACGAAGTCAATCATCCGAATTGGCTGTTGACGGGTAATAATGTATGGGACAGCGCCATCATAATTGTTCGTCATAAACAACATGCCGGCCATTCTGTGTATTGCACATCACAGCCAAAACTAACCACCCTATTTGGATGCCCCTGAGAGACAGATGCAAATATATCGGCTTTCTATAATGACACATCTTATATGTTTAGGGAGAATATTGTCGGTAAACTCGAACCACTCTGAACAGTTCCCCTGAGGAGAACAGCCAAAAGGGTCTCCACTCATAAGTCGACTGTCCTGGGAAGCGAAGTGTGATTATTGACGACAAAAATAATACTCTTTACGAGGTTAGCGTGAGCAACCTAATATCAATTATCATCATCTCGAAAGGTAATCTCTTCAAAGTTGTGACGCACTACTAAAAACTTCCCTAAGGTTCAGTTTAGATGGTATAAGTATGAGGAAGCTTCCCTGTCCTTGTGTCAGATTAGCATGAATGACAGTTATGACATTTTTCCCAAGCAGCTACCTGGATATTTAGGGTGGAATATGAATAAAAAAACATCAAAACTATTATAAACAATGTTCAGCTACCTGGATATTTAGGGTGGAATATGAATAAAAAAACATCAAAACTATTATGGTTAAACAATGTTAGTTATTGTATATCCAACCGATACTGTCTCATACCTGCACTAGTTTAGCTTAGCATCCCGAGGAACCCTACCCTCAATGAATTACGGAAGTGGGCTCATTGCGGTGCACGCCAACTTGCGTACAAATCATCTTTAATGCAGTAAATCTTTCCGACAAGCAAAATTGTTAGTTCTTCTTCGAAACGCAAAAATGGCCCGTAAAAATTCCGCCAAATATTGCTAAATAATCGATGTCTTGTGGTAGAATGAGCACCCTGAGAATATCGTAATCCAGTGGTGGTTGTGTCAAGTCAGCTGCTTTCTTGAATCTGTACTTCATACGACTGCATTCGGTTAGGTTTCCTTTTCCTTATCGCGTCATGTGCTACATGTAATGGGTCGAAATTTTCTCCATACAGAATGACAGTATAGACACCTTGTATGTGTACTCAACAACAATTTACACTTGCTGCTTATGTGGGGATGCCAAAAACGGCAATATGTGCCTGTCAGTTCACCAGGCATTTCCCTGAAGGGTTTTCACTTAGCAGTCTGTCCAAATATCAACAGAATTCAATTGCACATTTAGAATAACCAAAAAAACTATATGCATACAGGTAGAGAGACGGCTTCATGAAGATGTCGGAGGCGACAAGACGAAGAAACAAAGAAAAATTGCATATGCAAGGTCGAAGTTCGTCACAGAAAAGACTAAAAACCGATGAGTGAGCTAAGTACTGCCTAACGTTTCGTTGGTGACAGATTAGGAACTAATCAGTCAATTGTCTTTTTACGAGCAGGCCAAACGAATATTACATTCAGGCTGTGCTGCTTCGTAATGAGGGTGGGTTGGGGGAATGTTGACAAGCTTTATGTCCGGTTCGTCAGGTTCATCTGGTGCTAAGTTTTCTGTGAAGATTCGTTTGCAACTTTGATCTCTGTCGTTCTTTATCCTCCGACATCATCATTCAGAATAGAAACTAAGTGTATTTTGACCGAACACGATCTATTTTTGATCCAAGTTGCTTAATCTTGGTTGAAAAATTCACCATCATATGAAAGTGTGCCATCTCAAAAAGCCGTTTATAATACGTCAGCCAACTCTACGCTATGTATTCGCTTCCTACCGGAATTTTAGGCGATCTTCATTGTCTGAACACGTCCACATTTTTTAAACTTCTGTGTCTACTGCAACTTCCGTTACTGCCGAGTCGTTGATCAGTGCCAGATAATCATATGCATTTTATCTAGTTCATTAATTTCCGTCGACAGCGTGATGAAGCGTGCTCCTGAGAATGAAGCGAACATACTC
>NW_008752274.1:145112-145965 GCF_000715545.1 Opisthorchis viverrini | reverse complement strand
AGTGCAATGCAATAGGCTAACCTTTCCGACCACAAACTGGATTTTCTCCAAAGCATGTGACTAGATTTGCGAGATGGCAAATATCCGATCGGGAATAAGCAGAAAGCTCCACCTGCCAGATATTTTGTTCCGCAGAAGGTAGTCCAAGCTAGTAACATAGCTCAACAAATTCAAAAGAACAAGCGAAATCAGCCACTGGAAAAGGAAAGCCGCCGGCGTGGCAAACCAGTTAGAACTTACTGCTAGAGTGGTGGAAGTGGGTTGTTATTCACCACGTGAAGAAAAAGCGCACCATCCTCTTATGCGCAGGTGGACACTTTCGCGCTGGAATTAAACAAGCTTAGCGTCCACTGTACATCGTGGAGCTCAGTATTCGCAAAATGAAATTGAAATTTCGAAAGCTATTTTAACGTGTTGATTTAGAAGATTTTTGGTCCCTTCAACAGAAGCGCTTGATGCAATGTTGTTTCCAAGCCCTTTTTAAGAGGGTATAGCGTGGATTTATTCATGGATTCACGGATCGATACACGGGATCAAGGATTTCGCTTGAGTTTCCCGGGTTGGTTTTGTTTTTCACGTTCAGCGGCTAGCGTTCACCTGAAAGATACGTGAAAAAAAGGGAACAGCGGCGCTCTTTAAGTTCTCAGTCCGGAGAAGTTGGCTCACCAGTGCAAGGACCCGCATTATTAATTGTCTAGTAGTGCTTTGAACTGGGTTCTAGATGGGGCGTGGACAAACTTTGGAGGGAGATTGTTCCGCGTAGCAACTACCCAAAATGAAGAAAAGTTGCTTATGAAAGTATACGCTCTGAGAGTAAAAATTTTACCATGTGTTCGGCATGTGTTTGCTTGGT
>NW_008752274.1:139181-140361 GCF_000715545.1 Opisthorchis viverrini | reverse complement strand
ACGACAATGGCGCAGCAGTAAACTCCACACTTAAGTCAACAATTCTGAGCTAAACTGGATCAGGCGCGCGGAGACAATTGTCGAAGCCCACTGACAAAACAACAACATGCGTTGACCTCGACATCCGGAACTGCTGTAAGAACTCTACAACCACTGATAATGTGAAACTGCTAATTTCCGAATCCATTCTGTCAAATGTGGCCTCTTTGATTGTAGACACAGTCATTGCCCAGGATCCCAACAGACAGAACCACAAACGTGATCACAGCAAACCGGAAAATCCCTCGTACACCCAGTTAAAACCCTGATCGCTGGCAGATCGGGTGTAGGCACACACACGAACAAAGGCGACTACAGCCAGACAAGCCACATATGATTCGCCAAATCAGAAAGCTTCTGGCTGGCTTAGAGGTGCAGTCCTCTGCGGAAACAAGCGTTGTGGGGGCGCTACGCTACTAAAAACTTTTTGGGGCTGTTACCCAGCGTTCATGGTCTCACAGAGACACGTTCCTGATCAAACCGTAACAAAATACCCAAAAACCAAATCCCTGAACAATGGCAAATCTGGTCGTCCAAAATGCGATACTGAGAAAGCTACAAGTGGCAATGAGCAAAATTTCCGCTCACTGGAAATACCTCATCACCAAAAGGTGAAAGGCTGGCACAAATTGGGCGAAAAACACTGCACATGAAAAGGCAGTCCCCGAAACCACCAAGACAGGGAGCAGACGAGTATGCCCCAGAAATCCCCGAAACAAGACAGGGAGCAGACGAGTATGCCCCAGAAACACTTTCTGTTCTACGAACCCGAACTCGACGTGCAAGTATCAGGTCCCTCCCACCCTTAGGTCACACAACTCTCGGCTCCTCATCCTCGGAGTCAGCGGAGACAGTGTTGAGATGCTTGTTCAAAAACTGCATCAGGCTTTTCAACAAACCTTGCACTATTAAATGGTCCGTTCTCCTTGGACCGTATGAAAAGACTGGACCTTACAGTACTGTGTTGTTTTGTGTACCTCGGCGACCCATTGAGATATAGTCGGGGTGACCGCGCGATACTTCCACAGTGTCCCTTACCAGGTTGGTCAATGAGTGGAGGTCTGACGAACACAGTCGCCTGGCCCTCCGAGTTGGGACATGGAATATATGTGGCGACGTGTTCCGCAAAAATTAGGCAGTT
>NW_008752274.1:109200-135637 GCF_000715545.1 Opisthorchis viverrini | reverse complement strand
ACCCGGCGACGAGGCGTCTATCTGATGATATCCCTCAAGAGGCGCAAAAGCCGGGCCGCAGCATTTATAGTAAAGAGGCACGAAACAGGCTGCCGCTTGGCGCTAATTCAGCCCACCTCAAACCTATGGCCAAACCAACTGTAGTCGTGACCCCCTGCGCTCCTGAAAGCACGCCGAAGCAGCCAGCCGACCCCGCAGACGCCTCGACCGCCACAGGCAGCGATGCTCTGGGGGAAGCGATTCTCACGCAGAAGCAGCGCCCAAAGTAAGCGGACCTAGCAGGGCTTCTTTCAGTAACAAACGACAATGGCGCAGCAGTAAACTCCACACTTAAGTCAACAATTCTGAGCTAAACTGGATCAGGCGCGCGGAGACAATTGTCGAAGCCCACTGACAAAACAACAACATGCGTTGACCTCGACATCCGGAACTGCTGTAAGAACTCTACAACCACTGATAATGTGAAACTGCTAATTTCCGAATCCATTCTGTCAAATGTGGCCTCTTTGATTGTAGACACAGTCACTGCCCAGGATCCCAACAGACAGAACCACAAACGTGATCACAGCAAACCGGAAAATCCCTCATACACCAAGTTGAAAACCCTGATCGCTGGCAGATCGGGTGTAGGCACACACACGAACAAAGGCGACTACAGCCAGACAAGCCACATATGATTCGCCAAATCAGAAAGCTTCTGGCTGGCTTAGAGGTGCAGTCCTCTGCGGAAACAAGCGTTGTGGGGGCGCTACTAAAACGACTACTTTTTGGGGCTGTTACCCAGCGTTCATGGTCTCACAGAGACACGTTCCTGATCAAACCGTAACAAAATACCCAAAAACCAAATCCCTGAACAATGGCAAATCTGGTCGTCCAAAATGCGATACTGAGAAAGCTACAAGTGGCAATGAGCAAAATTTCCGCTCACTGGAAATACCTCATCACCAAAAGGTGAAAGGCTGGCACAAATTGGGCGAAAAACACTGCACATGAAAAGGCAGTCCCCGAAACCACCAAGACAGGGAGCAGACGAGTATGCCCCAGAAACACTTTCTGTTCTACGAACCCGAACTCGACGTGCAAGTATCAGGTCCCATAACCCCTTAGGTCACACAACTCTCGGCTCCTCATCCTCGGAGTCAGCGGAGACAGTGTTGAGATGCTTGTTCAAAAACTGCATCAGGCTTTTCAACAAACCTTGCACTATTAAATGGTCCGTTCTCCTTGGACCGTATGAAAAGACTGGACCTTACAGTACTGTGTTGTTTTGTGTACCTCGGCGACCCATTGAGATATAGTCGGGGGGACCGCGCGATACTTCCACAGTGTCCCTTACCAGGTTGGTCAATGGGTGGAGGTCTGACGAACACAGTCGCCTGGCCCTCCGAGTTGGGACATGGAATATATGTGGCGACGTATTCCGTAAAAATTAGGCAATTCAGCCCAACACCGCTGTCGCGAGATTAGGCTTTTGAGCTAAATGCTCTGGTTGAGGAAATTAATCGTCCTCATGTCTAAATGTGAGTGCCCTGGCATCATCAGGGCCCTCGTATAACCGTGACATACACAACTGACAATACTCTCATTCCACGTCGGCCGTCACTTGGTGCCATCAGCGGCAGTAAGACGACCACCTTACTTGCTGTATACAGTAGGGCGGGTAAGTAAAAACACACCACTGCTGACACCTCCTTTCTCACAACTTCACGTTTTTCGTCTTTCACCCCCCCCCTGCCCAAATTCGAATACCTTCTCCGCAGGTCCCAGATTTAGGAGTGACAGTTCTGCTTACATTGCATCGCGCTCAGCAGCAGCTTCTGTACGTCTGAGTTCAATCACAACCCCAAACACTTAGAAGTTTGTATCCGAACCCCAAAAGCCTGTCTATTTAGCTACCTTCAATGTTTGCACTCGGAAGCAAGCAGGTCAATAGGTGGCTATTGCGCGTACGCTGCATCTGTCTGCATTGACATATGTTGTTCGTCAAAAACAAGGACGAAGTACGCCAGTACTGTGATTGAACTTACTGCTTCTCGCTCTCTTAAGAGTTCCGGCTGCGCACCTATGGTGATGCAAAGGCCGCTGCAGCTGGATACGATGAAGTGGGCACTGCAATGAGCAAAAGAGCGAAAGCGTCTCTTTCTGTTGGATAACCGTTGATGTTCGCATCTGTGCGGTCCGTTTGGCAACATCTGTGAGACAAACAAGAGGATGTGAGATTCACCGCATCTTGTTTATTGTTTCAGCTTACGCCCCAATTGACCGTAGCTCTAAGTTTGCCGAGGACAGCTTCTAAGACGCTCTAGGTACCCTTCTGCGACAGGCTAGAGCCTCAGACATCGTTGTGGTTGCTACTGATACAGACGCCCAGGTGAGTAAACTAAGCGTTGCTGAGGTCCGACTGGGTGGTCGTCTTGGTTCGGACAAGAGAAGCACGGACAACGGAGAGAGCTCATTCAAGATGTGTGGCGATCACGGATTATTCCGTTGCAGGATGAATTTCCGCAACCGCGGAAATCGTGCGAAAACCTGGTGCCCATCAAAAAACGAGCACTGCATCCAAGTAGACTACCTCACCGTCAGTTATCGTTGGTGATCGTTGGTCAACCGTCGCCTGCCGCTTCTTCTGGAACACCAGCGTGGGCTCCGACCATGTACTTGTACGCTGCTGTTTTTCACTGGACCTTTCAGTAGTACACATGACGCGCACAACTCGCTTAGTCACTGAGAGGCTAGTAGACCCAGAAATCAAACGAAACTCTCAGAACCAACTCCAGTGATGCCTGTCGGACCGCACGTTGTCAGCCATGAACGGCCACGGGGAAAAAATATCCAAAGCGCTACTCAAGGCCGAAACGTCTGTTTGCGGCACAATCCAGCCATTTTTACCCAAACATTCGATCTCTGATAGGACCGTGTCTTTGATGAAGACCCGGCGACAGATTCCACCCGGTCGCCACCACACTCCAACCGGCGCATCATCCGAAAATGGGTGTCCGCGCAGATTAAGTAGCTTAAAGGACCCAAAAAGCCGCAGGAATGGAAGATGCAATGAATGCTGTAGAAGTCCGCAAGCTGTTTCACTTGGTTCGTTCGACTGGTCCTCGGAAAAATATAGTCAACGAAATAATCAGAGACGGAACTTGCAGTTGGATATGCAGCAAGGCCGAACGTTCAAAAAACTTGCCGCAGCACTTTGAAAAACAACGCAGCTGGCTATCTGCTACCTATATACCAGGAACCTGGCCTTCAACAGAAAAGCGAACCGAAAATATGGAGCCAAATTCAGTCTCAGAAGTGTCCGAATGCATTTCTCTACTCAAGCGTCATCGTGGTGCCCCTCCAGATGATCTTTCACCTGCTCTTTTCAGGGATGGCGGTAGATCCCTCAGCCAGCGCCTGTCAAGTTTATTTGGGTCTATCTGGGAGAAGGATACCGCCCCAGACAACGGGGTTGAATCGATAGTGGCGCCCAACTTCAAACGGGGTACTTGCGGTGAATGCACTAACAAGATGTGTTGGTTTGACGGTGACGCGCGAAGCCTTGACCCGTGAGAATCAAGCGAGATTTTGACCAGGTAGAGGCCGCGTGGACCACATCTTTACACTCCTTCAGGTGTTGAAGCAACGCCAAATGTACAAATGACCCACAATCATGGTATTCCCTGACTTCGATAATGTATTTGATTCGACCGATCGATCACCGCTGTTAACTACCCTTGCCTCACAGGGTATACCACTGAAGTTTGTAACACAATCCGATCCCCATTTTCACAGATTTCTAGGCGGGTGAGTGTTTGGTGAGCTTTTCAAAAACTTATCTACAAATTGGTGTAAGACATCCTTGTGTAACCTGATCATTGGTGCAATAACAGGGCTTACGCTGGAATGTCTTCAAAATCCCAGGTTTTTAATTATTGCGGGTGAGAATTTTGTTGATCGTGACTAATAATAAAAATAATGCTTATATCCAGCTTGTGGGTAGCATACCGCTCGGCATGATCATGCCTTTGTAGTCAGAATGGAGCATTACTGGGGATTTGCGGGTAGTGGGAATTGCGAGAAGAGAGGAAAATGTCAAAGAGTGGGGAGTATTCGATGAAATGACGATAATAGATTTCTTTTCTAAATTGTAGGGAACAATGGGCATAAGGTCTGACTTATTCAAAGACTTGGCCGGCTGACATGAGCTAAAACTGGAAAACCCTGCTAATCATTTGTGACCTGGGGCGGTTGGGTAAAAAGGCCGGAGTCAAAACGAGAAAAGGTGGAGGTGGAGATGGAATAATTAGAATTCGGTAAACATGGCAAGTCTTGTCCCAAAAATATGGTGCGATCTGAACATAAGCAAACTCACTGGTTGCACTGTTGTAGGGAAGTTTGGTGGAAGGGTCAGATTGGATGGGGACACGAAAACACAGAAACACATTGTCGCTTTGATTCGGAAGGGTAGCCCAACAGGTTGGAATCAATGTCATGGAGGCAAATGGGGTTGGGTGGGGAACTTGTCGTATTTGTAGCCAGTGGAACGAGTGGGCAAGTGGGCACGCTCGGCCGGATGAATGGAACAGTTGCGGGTGTGCTATCAAACTGAGTATGGCAGTGCCGTGCCATCACTGGCCCGACATGCTTAAGTTTGTGGACAGCCCTGTAAAGGACTTCACATTCAAGATGATTGGGCTGGGATGTGCAGTTCTTTGGGCAGCAAGATTTATTTCTAGCTGGCCGAGGAAACAAGGTGGATCGAAGCCGATATGGGATCACAGATTTTTTTGTCCGTTTAGGGATCCTGCGGTTGTTGATGACAGACCAGATGGAGTGGATAACAGCCAACCGGGTCAACCAACCGGGCATTGACGAAGTTCGAAGCTTGGGAAGACGAGGGAGTGTGATGAGATTAGTAGAGCATGGTGAGTTTGAGGAGACATCAAATGTGATAATGTGCATTGATATACATGTAGAGAAATACTTGACGTCTTCCGCGATTGGGGTGATGAAAGGCGACCCTATGGAATAAGATGTAGATTGATTTGTACTTAAAAACTGGCGATCAGAGGTTGGGTTTGCTAACATGTGACAGTAAGCTGCAAGAGATCTAACAAAAGCCGATATAAGCGCCTAGAGTTGTCATGTGGCGGTGTGGTTACGGTATGGTTATGGAAATCAGATGTACGAAGGCTGACGGGATTGAACTTCCATGATAACTGGTTACTCTGGTTTTCATTATATGAGTTGGACAGTACCGGAAGAGAAAGTAATCGTAGGGGAAATAGTCACCAGTCCCCGAAGCACTGCTATGAGCTTGTGAGGATTAAGTTCCGCACGTATATCCGTATAAACAGACGAACTAGAAATCCAGAACTCAGTATAGTGTAACAAGTGGCACGAATGTATTCGAAATGGCGCATTTGTACAGCATAAGGAATATTAAAACAAGAGAGCAATTAATAGAGCAATGAATAGAGCATTAATCATGTTCATCATACAGCTTTACTCTGTAAGTGGAGCATAGCGATTAGGACTTTCGTGTCTACCACTGAAAGCGGCAGGTAGATGTGTTTTTTGTTTGGTTGACGAAATAGGCTTTGGTGCGGTGGAGTCTCTGTTCTGATGAAGGCAGATACAGCTATGCTCGTCGGTGTAGGCCCTGGGCATTGAAGAGTGCCTTCAGGCTAGCCAGGGTGAATTTTCATTTTGTTTATTGTTTCTTTACAGACGAGAGGCCGGTTTTTCATCTGTGGTTTATGGCGTTGCCAGATATATAACTCAACCAAATACAACAGAATCAAGCAGAAATCAGCGGTGCTTTTTTCATTTCCTGAATTTACAGGCCAGGCTTAGAACCAACGGCGATAAGCGACGCACTCGTGCTAGTGGAGAGGTGGCGGATGTGCAGCGTCGGTCAGTTCGAACAAGCAAACAGCATACAGACGTTGGTAGAGGCAAGTCGGGGAGGAGAAGTGAAATGACAGCTGCCATTGAGGCAGCGGGAATTGAATTATGATATTCACGGCAAGTGTATCATGGCTAAACGGCGTCGGAGCATTGGTGTGAGCTACCATGTCGAGCAGAAGCGTACCGCGATGTCGCATGTGAGTGTTCAGTGTAGCAAATCATGAAATGGAAAGATATAAGCGCAAAATGAGCCCTGTTAAGAAATAAAAAAGCTTTGGTTTTGCTTTTATCAGTTGGGCTGAGAGCACCAGTCACTAGACAGATCTGATAGAATAATCCGAAGAGGGGACTTGACTGGGGCGAGTTATGGGTTTGTTAGGGAAAAAGAAAAACAACCAGGCCAGTAACACAGCATTTTAGAGTTAGTAGGCACTTAAGTCTTACAGTGACCCTAGGAAAAAAGAGCTAACTTTGGTTTGCTTTTTGACAGTACAGCTTGGCCGAGAGCAAAGGTTGCTAGACAGAGTTTATAGATCAATCCGGTGTGGGGAATAGACTTGTACGAGGTGTAAGTTAGCTGGGGAAAAAGAAAAAACAACTAGGCCAGTAACACTGTAGATTTAGATCAAGTAGGTATTTAAGTCCCATAGTGGCTTAAAGTGAGTCAAATGATAGAAAGAAATGACAATAAGATCCCTTAATTGCCAACTAACTGCAACGTCACCAAACTTAAGTGCGCACTGGACCCAATTCGTAGAGGAGGCCAGAGAGTGGTCGGGTATTAAGTAAGGCGGCAGGAGTTTCACAGTTAGGCAATTTGTCTACGGATTGAGAAAAAGTGTGATGATACATCGCAGCTGCTCAATAAGGCTGTTCTAGATGTGAGCGTGATGAAGTAGAAAGAAGTAGTGACGCAGGTTTGCTCGAGCCGGGGGACACATTAAGAGGTTGCAGGAGTTACGAAGTCTGTAGCGAGGGTGTGAGTTTACATTTGTTCGAGCGTCTGCTATAAAGGCTTTTTTGTGCAGCAGAATGTGTGATAGAATCGGATTCTATTTTGACCGTCTGAGCCATTGTGGTTCGAGGCATAGGATTTGACAGCAGGAGCGATAAGAGAGGGGGTTTGACCAAGGGAGGAGCTTTTTCGTGAATGAGCGTCGGACACTTTCAGTTGCGAGTCTGCAATGTGGGTGTAAATGGGACGAATTCGGGACAGAATTCCACGATTGGTCCTACGCATAGCTTGAAAATTGCAACCATTGTGTCTGGAAGGTGGATAGAGCAGTATTAAAAACTGAGCCTGCATAATCTTGCAACCTGGAACTGCACCTGGTGGGAATAGCTAGAAGTACAGGAGTATCTGAGGCCAAGCTCTTTGATCTCCGTGGAATAGGCGATAGGATATCCAATAATTGTGAAGGCATCATTCGGGAGAAGGCAGCGGCAGGAAGTTATGCAGGATTTTGTAGAGTAGAAGCTTAGGCCAGAGTCTTACGACCAGCGAGTCAGTGAATCGAAGTCTTGCTTAATCTAGTGAAAAGCAAGGGCTTGTGAAGAAGGGGAGAATGTGTAGGCGATTTTCATATTGTCCGCAAAGAGGTGAGTCCTATTATGGGCTATGGCGCCGAAGACGTGATTGATGTACAGTGAGAAAAGGCTGGGGACTAGCGCGCTTCCTTAGACGACTCCAAGTGGAGATGATTATATGTACTCCATTTGCGTTGTTTGCCTCCTGTCTGATTAGTGGGAGGCGAACAACTGAAATAAGGTCTCAGTGATGCCAGCGGTACTAGGTTTGCATAGCGGGGAGGCGTGGGGGACCTTGCCATATGCTTTTTGGATGTCCAGATAGACTGTTACAACGGAGTATCCAGCGTAGTAGGCTGCTGTGACGGTCTCAATGAAGTGAATTAGGCAGCCATTTTATGGACCTTTGAGTTAAAAATCCGCACTGTCGGTCATCTATGGCGTTTGAAGCTAGCAGAAACCTGATTATTGGACCTTTGCCTAGACGTTCAAGGGCTCGCATTAAAAGAGAGTTATGGTGGATCTCTCAGCAATTGGAAGTAGTTTGCCTGGATTCGGATTTAAAATGAAGGCGAGCAACAGATTGTTTCCACTGGGAGGGGACAATCCCAGAGTTAACTGAGTGATTAAATAGACTTAAGACAAAGGCTTTGACACCTTGACCGCTATGTCTCAGGACACGTGACGGTATGCCATCGCCTCCCGACGCAGTGGAGTCGTTGGGGTTTTGAAGAAAGATTGATACATCAGCTAGGAAGATTATCATTCCACTAAGAGATGGGTGGTAACTCTGTTGCATAGATATGGAACGTGCGACGGAGAATGTTGGATTGAACTTGGCAGATGATGAGTGGCAGCTGGCAAAGTTTGCGTTCAGGTGGCCGGCTATATTGAAAAGATGAGTGCTAAAACTGCCATCGGTGGAGCGCAGAAAAGTTACTTGGTGACAGTTTGGCGTACAGCGCCCACGAAATAGGCGGCCGAGTTATTTATACCTAGAAGGGTCCCTTAGGGAGGTGCTCTCTTCTCGGCATCTGAAAGATACCCGTGGTGATTCCCGGGCAGCTGAGAGCTTGTTGATGAGGAGTACTATTGCGAAATCCCGGGATTTCCGACACCCTCTGCCGGCTCGGTGTATTTTATTGCCCAAGGCTTTCAATAGCTCATCGTGCCGAGATACCAGGGTAAAAACTCTTAATGGGAATAGCAAGGTAGAGAGTTAAACAGGTTCAAAAATGCGTTGTATGTCTGACGATAGAGAATTCGTTCCAGTCCCACGAGGCCAGCAGAAATGAAAAAGCCAACAAAATGTTCGGAGTCAGATGGTGAAATAAAGACGGACTCGGGGAACGTTTTTGCTAAATCTGACTGCGTTGTATCAAACAGCGCAATGATTGCTACCGGAAAGCATAGACCAACCAACTGCACATGACGCGCATGTGAAAATATTAGGTCTAAGGTTTGTTGGGCAGGAGTGGGGCTGCGTACAATCTGTGACCAACCCTCTACGCTAAGTTGGGCAAGCAGTGAGATGTAACGAGTAGGGCCCAAAATGGGAGACCAGTAAATACTCGGTAGGTTGAAGTCATCCAGCACGAATTTAGACGAATGAGGAAGCTTATGTGCAGTGGAGACAATACGAGACAAGTCGGTTATAGAAGCGGGGAGGGGCGGTGGTAGATAGGTACAACCTACTGGTGCATGTCGTTTGGTCTGTTCTACAGTGATCCAGATAGCCTCTGGAATCCCTTCTAGGCTGGAATCATCAATGGGGTTGCAGGAATTTCCGATTTGGAGTAGACGGCACTGCCTCCAACCCTTGAGTTCCTCCTGTCACAGCGGTGAATGTTATAACCAGGGCTTGAGACCGCCGTGTCTGGAGTTTCAACTGAGAGCCACGTTTCGGTCACACAAATCAGACTTGGTTGCGCAACAGCAGTAATCGCACGGAGAGTATGAAATTTTGGCAGCAGTGAGCGGGCGTTAAACAGCATCATTGGTAGGTTTAAACACTTATTAGGAATTTAGTAACTTCTCTTGGGTGGAATTGCCTACCTGGGGGAAATGGGTTTAGGGGGTAAGGGTACATGAAGTAGAGTTGACTAGACTTGTGTTCGGAACTGGGGGTATAGGGGTGAGTAGTGGCTGAAGTAGTTTTGAATCCACGAAAGAAGGTAGAGCATAAAGTCCATTATGTTGTAGGGTATATCTCTTGAATGCAGGTATGTAGTCGGAACGCTTGGTATGCAGATGGCAATGCCCTCATCACCTAAGATCGAGCTCAGTCGCATGGACTGGTCACTCTCGTACCAATTTTCGGCACGCACCTTGCAGCTTCAGAGTGCGAAGTCATGATTCAGAACTTGCAGTCACCGAACATATCCTTCTTTTTAATTTAGAAAGGATCGCTGGAGATTGTGGGAAAGTTTACATACCTCGATGGTTTCATTAGCTCTGACGGAAGTGTCTGATGAAGTCAGTGGAGGAATCTCAAAGGCTCAAATAAACTTTGCCAGTTTGCGTCACCTGTAGCGTCAAAAAGGCATCCCATAAGATCTCGCGGTTTGTGTGTACCAGGCTGCAATAAGGGCTTTGTCGTTGCATGGGTGCGGGACATGGCCTCCGCGAATGGATAACGTGAGGCGTCTTCAGGTTTCCGACCACCGATGCCTCAGAAGCGTAGCTAACTTTGCATGGCGTCAGTGTGTTGGTAACGAGGTTATTAGGAACTGGGTATTTGATTATGCAGCAGGTGATTCAATCGGAGAGAACATCCCGCACCACAGAATACGATAACTCGGTCATGTGCTACGCCTGCCAAAACACCGTCTAACGAGACGGGTGTTGCCCTCCATGCCTTATTCATAGTAGCACAAACTGTGAAGTGGACAACGTTCGGCTTGGTAGAAAGGCATGAAAGAGACCACAAAGAGTTTGGGTGCTGTTGATGTTTTACGCCTTCTAGGATGAGGTCCTCGTGAGTCAGTCTGTGCTTGGCTGGAGACGTTACCAGAAGTGGCGGCTAATCGATGTCAGTGGCATTCGTACTGTAAGTTTCTTTTTAGATAGTCTGGTTGAGCAGATGGAGGTGTAGACATCTAAGAATGCTCGGCATAATCCAACACTAGATGCCATCCCTCACCTACACTTTTTATCTTCCTTTCACTCCAGGACTTTGAATACAATTAAAAATTTATTACCAGACGAAACTTATGGTTGTACGGCAGTAGAGCAACAGTGCCAACACCGACGTCGCTGTCTTTGCTGATGATGATTGCCTTGGAAAGCTGTACATAATCACACTCAGAGAGACCTGGCTCACACCAGATGCCTCTTTCGCGGATATTTTGATAGACAGCTATTCTGTTTTTCGAGCTGACTGAAAACAAGGGAGGGCTATTGGGTCGCTATATAACTATATGCGCCCCTGTCCATTCTGATTGTCTTCTATAGTACTAAACCTCCGCTTTTTTGCGGTGCACTGTAGATTCCGATCACGCTGCGCGGTTCTGGTTCTCTACTTCTAGACGTGATCCACCGATGCCTCGCGAGTCTGAAGTTGAACTATTCTTCATACAATTTCTTAAGCAACACTCCTGCTATATTCTCACTCATTTCCTTCTAGTAGGGGAGTTCAACGCTTCAAAGGCCACACGAATAGAGCCTCAGAAGGACGGATCAAGCGGATTTTCTCAAGCGGTGCTAACCAAAGTCGCCCAACAGAGCGTTTGCACTCAACATGTTGTCGCACCCAAAATTTTTCAAAATGTTGACCACATGAGACAAACGATTAGCTGGGGTTTTGCTTAATGTGAAACAGCTGTAAACCAGAAATCCGCCAATGAAACATACGAAAACAAACCACCATTCTGGACCTCGCCTGGAAAAACCGAAATCTGCTGTTCAAATACATGGGACATCTCTCCGGGAGCAATCCATCCACTTTCTTGAGGGACAGGAACGGGGATCCCACAGTGGCACCTGAGGCTTAGAGAGAGCACTATGCAGGTCTATATACAGCTCCAGCGTCCTCGCCAAAACCAATCCCATCGACGCGTAACTGCAAAAGGCCTTTAGCCAACTTGGTCTTCAAAGTGAAGACATCCGTCGACACTTGCGTAAGATCAACCCATTATCCCCGGTGGGGTCTGACATGTCCCATCCAACGATCCCGGAGGAAACGTCATTTATGCTGACAAATCATTTCTTCCTGGTGTTTCCTCAGTCCCTGACGAAAACCGCCTTCTCTCTGCTTGGAAGGAAGTAACTGTTACATCAATCCAAAAAACTGGCGACCGACTGGCAACTAGAGGCCTAAAGCCTCATTGGCTTGCCGTGCAATGTGATGGAGCACATTCTGAAGCGAGCTATCCTAGATCACTTTACATATAACAACTTGATATCTTCGGCTCAACAAGGAGTTCTCCCACACTCTTCCTGCTTCTCGAACATGCTCGTATTTACGGATAGCTTTATGCAAGTCAAGGGCGGGGAACTCATATCGAATGCCATATTTCTCGACTTAGCTTAACCATTTCAGTGCGTCTCACACTTTCCGCAGCTCCACAAACTCCAGTTTCACGGGATTCAAGGAAAAATCGAACTCTGGATCAAGGCGCTCCTATCAGACAAATGATTCTGGGTGAAAATAGACTCGACCTCTTATCCAGCACCGATCTTCATTGGATTTTCTCGAGGCTACGGTTTGGAACCACTATTGTTTCTGATACACCTCAACAAACTTCCAGATGTTCTTGCAAGTCCATGTTTAATTTTTGCGGATGACTTGAAATCCCCGGATTCCAATGCCAGTGCCCCCTAAATGGATGTAGACGCTGCGAAGCAGTGGTCGTTGGACAGGCACTTTCATTTGAATGACGAAAGGTGCGTCCATATGTCATTTGTAGGAGACTCAGCGAATAACTCTGTCATGCATGGTAAGGAAGGACCAGAAGGCAATACGGAGGTAGATCCCAAAAAGGGTTTATGTCTGGCTGTCTTCAAACATGTCCTCACTGCACCATGAGAAGTCGGTCCGAAAGTCAACCGCCGTTCTAGGATGATTCGGCGTATCCCTTCCCGCACCACTGGCAGGGATTTCCAATTACTCAATAGAACCTAAGTCAGACCGCCCCTTGAATTTGCCAACCAAGTAGTCTGCTCAAGATGCATTGAAGAGAGAGAACCCGAAAATTAGTTATATGGACAGAAAACGAGCAGCATTAACATCAAGAGCTTTGTTAGGTAAAATGTTAACAATAGGCAAACGAGGGGCTTATCGTTTTGTAGATATAAGTTGATAAACCCCGTTGCGTGTCCGGATACAGGATTTGTGTCCTTTTCACTGTTATGGCAGCTACATGCATTTTCTGATATCTGTGCTCGGCGCGCCGTGGTTCCATAGAGGCTGGACTCTGATTCTGGTGAGGTGGTCCGCTGTGTTGAGTTGTGTTGTGTTTGCTTGTTGTTTTCCCATATGTAGAACAGTTTGCGTGTGTGTGGGTATCAGCACATAACTTGTTGCTACACGTATCAGGCGGTAAGCAGTGTCAAATGAGTCACTCTTGTGTGTTGTAGTGTGTAAGCCAACGGAAAAAGGCGAGTCCAGTGACTTAGCGATACACTGAGATGTGTGGTCAAGTGAGGCTCGATCATGTGGCATGATTTGTGAGTGTAAGAGAAAAGAGGGATCTCGTGATTGGTGAGTGGCGGTGAACTAAACAGTCATGTCTGTGGGTGAACGGGTGGCTACAAACCCTCATTGAGCGTGTTCTGCGTGCTGCACCGAAACCGTTTACCAGTTTCCAACCCGTGGACTACGAAACGCGTCGCGCGGAGCCTGATCTCTTTCGCCCAGATTCCCGTCGCCTCCGAATGGACCTAATTCTTACTTATGCCCTGTTTGAATAAGGCTTTGCCAACAAGTTTTCACCGTTGACCAAGCAAACACATGCCGAACACATGGTAAAATTTTTAATCCCAGAGCGTATACTTTCATAAGCAACTTTTCTTCATTTTGGGTAGTTGCTACGCGGAACAATCTCCCTCCAAAGTTTGTCCACGCCCCATCTAGAACCCAGTTCAAAGCACTACTAGACAATTAATAATGCGGGTCCTTGCACTGGTGAGCCAACTTCTCCGGACTGAGAACTTAAAGAGCGCCGCTGTTCCCTTTTTTTCACGTATCTTTCAGGTGAACGCTAGCCGCTGAACGTGAAAAACAAAACCAACCCGGGAAACTCAAGCGAAATCCTTGATCCCGTGTATCGATCCGTGAATCCATGAATAAATCCACGCTATACCCTCTTAAAAAGGGCATGGAAACGATATCGCATCAAGCGCTTCCTTTGAAGGGACCAAAAATCTTCTAAATCAACACGTTAAAATAGCTTTCGAAATTTCAATTTCATTTTGCGAATACTGAGCTCCACGATGTACAGTGGACGCTAAACTTGTTTAATTCCAGCGCGAAAGTGTCCACCTGCGCATAAGAGGATGGTGCGCTTTTTCTTCACGTGGTGATTAACAACCCACTTCTACCACTCCAGCAGTAAGTTCTAATTAGTTTGCCATGCCGGCGGCTTTCGTTTTCCAGTGGCTGATTTCGCTTGTACTTTTGAATTTGTTGAGCTATGTCATTAGCTTGGACTACCTTCTGCGGAACAAAACATCTGCCAGGTGGAGCTTTCTGCTGATGGCCGATCGGATACTTGCCATCTCGCAAATCTAGTAACATGCTTTGAAGAAAATCCAGTTTGTGGTCGGAAAGGTTAGCCTATTGCATTGCACTACGATGTGCTCATCTACTTGCCACACATCCGTTAGCGTGAAATTCCCACCTACCTCTAATATATCTAGAGTGCCACTTATCTCAGGAAATGCATAAAAGTTTGCTGTGTCGTCGACTAAGCATGATGGCCTGGATTTGCCCTGGTTGCCATGCATCTTGGAGTGGCGCAGTATGTGTGCAGAGGGAAATAATGCCTTCGACTGCTGAAGTACAAGCTGCAACCTGAGGATACTGTTCGGCGCTCTTAGCTTGCCTGGATATGCAAGCTTACCCCAGCCTTCTTCATTGCCGTGGTTGTTCACACCATCCCTAATTTGTCCCCAAAAGATTGCACAAGGTTATCCACCAGAAATAGCACGGGAGTCAGGACGCCCTGTATTGGCGACCCATTACTGGGCCTTCCTTCAGCCCTGACATCCCAATGTAGCTTAACAAAATCTTCAGAACTGCAACGATTGGCCAAAAAGAAACTCCTTCCACTCCTTATTGTGAAAAACGTCCAGATGGGCCGAGTCGCGCGCTGCACCCTGGTGCCTTCAATTGTGACTATAATTGCCGTCCCTTCAACTTTGTCCCTTAGCCCTCCAATCGGTCCACAACCACTCACCTCCTACAACAAACGACTCCGGCTTCTGATTAATAGCACAAACCAACGCACCACCAAACCCGATAGGGCTCACAGTTAGGTTAAGCCCGCGTTCCTTCTTCCTTTCTCAGAGAAGCGTCTACGGGCAACTGGCTTCCTACATTTTATTGACCACATTGAACAAATTTTGTCCTTTCACAACCTCAACAAGTAATTTCGCACCCATTCTTCGAGGTCATTCTCTCGCCTTCGGAATGCCTTCAAAAGCTTGGCGCAGAATTGCATTCTTCGAATTCTCTCGCCTTCGGAATGCCTTCAAAAGCTTGGCGCAGAATTGTCTTCCGATTAATCCGGAAGTGAGTTGGACTTCACTCACTGTGCATGCACCTCTTGTGCTCTGGAAATAACATTAATTCTAGTTAAAATATTTTCGGGTGAGACGTGTTCCCAGGGCTTGGCACACAGGATACAGACAATCACAAAGATATCCAGTTACGGTTTTTTTCAAGTTGTTCGGCGGCTCTAGTTGGTCTGCACAAACCAAACGACAAAAGTTCGTAGCATCGCTACTTACGCTCTCATCGCTGTGGAGTAGAATTTCCGCTCACTGCACTTCGTTTGATCACGATAGAACATGAAGTTGGCGTCGGGAGTGAAAATATTTCACGAGACCAAAATATTATGAGCCAGCTGGGAACAACTCGCTAAGTCGCACCAGTGGCTGGATAGCTACGCGATTCTAGCAAGGGTAGAAAACTTGAACTGCGGGCCAAGGTCACGCACACTGTTATGTTTCGATCTGGTACCAAAAATGACCTCGACGTACGGTGCTTGCAGCTTTCTTCAACTCAAGGCTTGCGATTTCTTCAATGAAACGCTCGGTGAGTGTTGATATAACTCTATCATTTTTCAGCTTTCGAGGACCGTATCCAAAGTGGGCACCAACTCTGTGATGGACTAGAGGTATTGATCCTTATTTTCTCTATGTACTTTCAGAGCTCGTCAACTGACAAAGAGTTTCCCGACCTCATCCACAGCGTCTGTGAGCGAATTCAGAAATTTCTCAGTTCTACTGAGCCACAGATTCTCCAGGAATCTCCTATTCAACAACTACGGCGTATATGCTTAGAGATCTTGCAAAAAGTACCGAATGGGGACCACGTGCGGCCGTATGCACGATCCATTTTAAGCCTTTTGTTCAAATTAGTTGAGGTACAAAAGCTTTTTAACGTCTTACGCAATAGGTCGAAAACGAGGAGAATGTGCTACTGTGTGTGAAGCTGATTATTGATCTTCACAAATACTATCGTCCATCTTTCTCTCTAGATGTATGTCATTCTTCCCCCACCCTAAATCTCAGGTCACATCTTTTCTTTCCTTTGTCCGCCGAGTTTATCGGGGACTACAAAATGAAGCGAGCAACATATTCGATCCTCGTTCACCTATAGAAGTACAATCTTTTGATGAGCTAGAAGTCGGCGATGTGATCTCTAAAACTTTCACTATTACGACGATCCATACGCAAGAACCTAAGGAAGATGGAACCTTCAAAACGGTATTTTTATCCACACTTTTATATGTCCGCAGTATCACATCCTGCCCAAATCGTGCTTCTCATTGAAAGTGATGCAAGAGATTCCGATCCTGGTTGTCCTCATGTACCAGCTTTTCAAGCAGCATATACACCAAGATGTTTCGGAATTCATCCCGCTTATAATGGATTTCATTAACTTAAAACCGACTGATGTACAGAGGTGAGTGTTTGCTGATTCTGAATTTTCCGGTTTGGGTACCCGAACAGTAATCACATGCATAACAATGAGGACTGAACAAGTGCTCATCTATTTGAGACTCAAATAACTGAAGCCTTTAAGAAGTTCGAAGTGTTTGAGATTAATGGGGTCTTACTGAATGACGGGAGGTTTCCATTCGGCAACTGGGGATCTTAACTGGATGTGAATTGTAAAATAGAGGCGAGTTGCACGACCGAATGATTAGAGAAGTGGATCAGAATTTGTGGGTTCAAGAGAGCACTGCGTGAAAGTGGCGATAGAGTAAAGAATGAAGGCTACATCCTGGTGCCGCGGAAGAGTAGGAGCTCATTGGCTAGAATATCATTACTCGCCTATCATGTTTAGGTATCGGTGTAGTTCTGTCCTCGCACAGGTCTTGAACTTTGAGTTTTATCTCAGTAAGTACACAAAGAATGCAAGTAGACGCAAGTCCTCTAAAGTCCTCTCAGACTTTACTGGTAAAGTCCCTCCTAAAATAGGCTATCCCACAAACGACGCTACTTTTAACTGTCCCCTTTTGTAGCCTATTGAGAAGAGAATGTCTGAATCTTATTTGAGGATGAATGAATCTGGCATCTTTTACTTCGCCCTTGATGTGGACTCACGCATTTGTTTATCGTTCATATGTGTACTGGTTAAATATCCTTTCCTTCCAGAAAAAATCCTCGTTTCGATCAAGATATATTTGTCGACTTCATGGCCGCACAGGTGAAAACTTTATCATTCCTGGCCTATGTAATCAAAATCTACCAGGTATGTGGTACAATACGATCTGTAGCACGTTTTTTAAGAAATGTATCTAGACAACCTTAGACTATAGTCAACAGGAAATCTGTGTAAAAAAAAGTCTACTTTTAACTAACCTTCAACACTTCCAGCAAGTGCTAGTTTTCTTGCGTCTGTGTTTACGAAAGATCGGCTGTTTTGGGCCACTTGAACTGTTAAGTGAAGTGTGTTTTTAGAATGCCTTCATAGTGTTGAAGCCTAAGCTAATCCCACTACGTGGTCATCACTATTCACAGCCACAGACTTCGGTATGAAATAAAGTATGAGATGTATGAGAACGTTTGGTAAGTAATGCTAGCAGACCTGAAACCTATAGAATAGTGGTGGATCGGACATTAAGTTGCTATATATATTCCATGGCACAACAGTTGGCGACATATCATAGCGCTTCTCTCCCCTGAAGTTGGACGCTCAGTAAAACCAGGCTAGGTGAATATGCATTGCAGATGCACATTATTGTGTACGGAAAGGTGCGACACCACTGTCAATGTACAATAGGACGTACGTAAGATATGTTCTAGTTGTTGCATGGAGGACATTATATTATTATTATGTTATTATCAGTATTAAGTTTTATCTTCTGAACTCATTATTCCAACTGCAAGGCGTTCTTTTCCGGGAAAATGGCTCGGATAAGAAATCACTTAGCTGTAGCACCCTTTCGGTACCTAACTGCCATGACATCCGAAGGAAGCACGAGTGCTAGGATGCTGCCAGGTTGTCTAAGCCTAGACAGGGGAGTTCGAGAGGCAGAGGTCAGGTTCGGACCACGGAACTTCCGGTCATTGGTGTCGAAAACTTGAGAAATTTCCTCATAGCAATGGACAGGAGGTATGTAGTTCTTATGCATGGTTGCATTGTATGCTTTTGAAAGCAGGGTAATGATGTTCAGCCGCAAGTCATTCATTGTGGTCTTATGAGAATGCGCCGAAATTCGTTAATTGGTATCCACAGTGCGCCACAAGTTTACTTGGAAAATGTCGCTTTTCGTTTAAAGCCGATTTGACACAAAAAGCGGACAGTTTCCGTAGTTTGGTTTCATTTCATGAGTAATCGTTTGATTACACCCTGTTTTTTTAGTTCAATCGATGACCAAACAAGCGATTCTTTGTTCAGTAGTCTCTCCCTTCCATCGTTTTCTTTTACAGGATCTTGTTGAACGTCATTCTGCGAATCTAGTAATGGGAATAATGAATTTGTTGTACAACTGCCCGCCGTCGGTGACGAACATGCGCAAAGAATTTTTTATTGCTGCCAGACACATTCTAAGTGCTCCAGATATCCGCCCAAGTATGTCTACCCAACTTTATCTGGCGGCATAAATTCCTGATGGGAAATTTTGAATAACTCTTTTCTAGGCTATGCTGTTTCTGTATCCCACATTCGGTGTCGGTTATTTCAGTGAGGAGGAGACTCGATAAGGGTATTAATGAGCGACGTTTTTCTAAAAAGAAGCACGAAGATTGAACCATTGCGATGCCCGGGCCTAGACAAGAATGGCATGGGTAGATTTGGTCCGTAGATTTTTCATTTCGAAGGGTTTCATTCGCCTTGAATTGAATAGGAACATTCAGACGCTGGCGGTTGGAAGATCACTCCACTGAACCCGTCAACCCAAACCGAATTTCGACCTACCTTTAACCTGTACAGGATCGTCGCAACAGTTATTTGTTGGACGCATTTCATGCTCATAAATTGGAGGTTGTCAACTCTCCACCCAATGTCTAGCTGACCATCTGAGCTCAACCTATTTGTTGGACACATTTTATGCTCATAAATTGGTTGTCAAATCTCCAGCCAATGTCTAGCTGACCATCTGAGCTCAACGCAAAGTCCAAGTGACAACTGAACATTTCTCGAACGCGCCTTGTTTACTTGTGACCGTGCGGATAAAAAGCCGACAAAGCTGTTTGGTTTTGATGACAGGTTGCATTGTCACCGCAAAGCCGAGTTGTTTTACGTGACCGTGATAATTTCTGAGGCAACCATCTTGCGAGTGACGACTAATCAGTTTTTGCTCCGGGGATCATGCTAAGCAAGTGCAGCTTCTGTGACTCTTCTCAATGGATATTTTTGCAGGGTTTTCTGGGCTTTGCAAGCGGTGACAGCTTATCCGTTTTCCACCCAAAACAAACGGCATAAAGTAAGCAAAGTGGAAAATATGACCTCGGTGACTCCATCCAGATCAGTGATTAATCCGGAAGGCTTCTGACGGCCGGCAACACCCACGCATTAGAAAGGAAAAGCACGTTAATGACGGGAAGTTGCGGAATACATGTTTAACTAGGAGAACTTAAGCTGATAACAGTGTCCTTCATCTTCCCATTTCGTCTGTAGAAAAACTACAAAACTTGGGCGAGATAGCCCAAGTGGTTAGAGCGCGAATTTACCGACCGGAAGGTCCATGGTTCGAACCCGACATTTGGCACTCGACTTCCCCTGTCTAGGCTTGGGCAACCTGTCAGTATCCCAGCCCTCGTGCTTCCTTCGGATGGCATGGCAGCTAGGCACCGAAGGGATGCTAAAGCTAAACGCCATATATATATATATATATATATAGTGCGTGTGTGTGTGTGTGACAGCAGCAATAGGTGTTGACAAGTGTTTCACTTCCATGCAACCACAATTTTTATTTTGTCATATTTATGGCATTAAAGTGAAAAGAGTGAGTGACTGAGCGACCTGATGCTAGCATATCGGTAGCGTTGGAGGAGGTCACGGGTAACCTATCCTGGAATGTGGACCATACCAGCGACACCGAAACTTTGCGTAATCTCTTTCACGCTCTTCTGCCGAATCACGCGCTGTCCACCTTGCAGTTTGCTTCATTCTACAGACGACACCGATAACAATGCTGTCCTCGGTAGTCCACGTTGCGGTATGCGCAGCACATACCAGAACCACCGCAGCTGATGGTGCTGGATATCATCCGCGAGTGGAGTACGTGTTGCGCAACCAAATGTCCGTTTTCTGGTTACCTCGTTAGGAACCTGCTGACACTAGCAACACTCGTGAGACATTGGCGGTCAAAAACCCGAAGACGCTTCGCACCATCTACCCTCATAGGTCGTCTCTCCACCATACAAGGATACATTACTGACTGTAGCCTTTAACGTGCGATCCTTATGACACATTGATATACCTATTTGATGGCACAATTGACGCAAATTAACAGGCCTCCTGACCTATGAGATTCTTGAACTGACTTCGTCAGACACTTCCGTCAGAGCCAATACAACTACCAAGGTATGTGAAATTCTGCGCAACCTCCAGTGCTTCTGTTTGAATTCCTAAGGACTTGTTCAGAGAATGCAAGTTCTAAAGCATGAGAGCTATCCGAGCTCATTCGTCAGGCAAGATGCGCGTTGTGATCCTTGCAGGCCATATGAGTACGCAAGTTGGTCGTCTGAGCTCTTCGGAATCACATTTGAGCGGTCAATTTGGAGTCGATGCTTGTCCTACAGATAACGGAGATAGACTGCTTCAGTTGTGTGTTGATCATGAACTGTTTCCGGCAAGTACGAACTTCCAACATAAACGTTCACACCGCGTAACATGGCGGCCACGAAAACGCAAATCAACCGTGGGTCCAGTTGGACCACGTGGCCATCAGCCAGCGGTGGAGGGCCACAATTCAAAACTGCCGTTCCATCTGGGACAAAACACTCGAATGTAATCACGTCATGGCGCATGCACGCCTATCATTTCGCCTCCCTTCAGGCTCAGACAAGTCAGCAAGAAGCGTGCCAACCCACTGTCTTTGAAGAACTGTCATAGCTCAATAGTATCGATCTGAGTTAGCCCAACAACTCTTCAAAGTGGAGCAATACCGTGGTGACTGTGAGCATGTGAATGAAGCGTGGCAACATGTGAAAGGAGTTATGCTAGCGACGTTAAGTGCTGTCTGGCCGACTTTTCCAATTCGGTAACAAGTCCACTGGATGCCGTCGAGGTCGAAATTCATGATTGATGCCAGGAAAGCCATTCCAGCAGGCAACGAGTATGATGGCGCACGCAAATCTCTCGAACGCCAAATAATGGGGAGTTTGGGGAATGTCCGATTGCTCTGGTGAACATCGAAATCGGGAGGGATTTAGGGTGCTTTTGCTATTATCCATTCCCTATGTCAACTGACTCGATCCACTCGCCCTGAAGAATCAAAGGTCAGCAAAGCGATAATTGGAAGATGTTTCACTAATTCACGCGCAAACACGTCGACTAGGGAGATGGGCCGAACACTTCGAAGTGCAGTTCAGCTGGCCTCCTGCAATACAGCCGGTAGATATAATGCATACGAGTGGATGGAATGTAAACCTTGATCGCCCTTTCGTAGAAGTAATAAGGTGCGAAAATGCCGTACTGAAACGTGAGATGGCACCAGGACCGGACGATCTGTATCCAGCCCTCTTTTTTTCCATAACCAATCTATGCATCGTTCCAGTCAAATCCGTATCCCGGATTACTCTACCAACTTTGTCTAGTGACTGATGCTGTCTGCTCAACGCTGACTGACAAAAGCAAAGCAAAAATCAGCTTTTTCTCAACCGAGAGCTCTGGTGGAAATCGAAAGCTGGGAGATGGAGGAGGGAGAGACAAGCAAACCAAGCTGGGTTCCGACCTCCAAGATGACGCATCGATCATACCTTCACCTGGAACAGCGATACTGCTCCCAGCAGCCAACAGTGGCTGTGTTTGCCGATCTGAAAGCTGTCTTTGTAGGCCATCAGGCACTATGGCAATGTCTGTGGAACAAAGGTGCCCCTCATAAATTCTTGACCCTCCTTAGGGCTCTGTAAGCCAACTCCCGCGGCCGTGTAAAGGTCTACGGGAAGCTCTCGCCTGAGTTCACCACATCAAATGATGTCCGACATGGCTGCCCTTTTTCACTTTTCCTCTTCAGCTTCGTCATTGATGCGATCCTGGAAGACTCACTACCAGTCTTTAATGCCTGTGGGGTCGAAATTCTCCCGGGACGTCCGCTCACAGATGTCGGGTACGCAGACGACATAACTCTTCTGGGATCTGACACTGGCAATTCAAACAATATCAAATAATCTAATTAATTCTGCCTCACGATCTGGCATGCACTTCACACCTGCAAAGTGCATCGTGCTACTGCAAGACTGGTTGGGCTCGAACCTAGCCTCATGCTTGCGGATGAACCGATTAAGGTAGTAGACAAATTTGTTTATCTGGGAGGCTGCATCAGTCTCGGTGGTCCGGCGAAAGATGAAATTCCCATCCGGATTGGGAAGGCCAAATCAGCTTTTGTGAACCTGCTTCGCCTGTGGCGTAGGCGTGACGTACGTCGAGTAGTGTTCGGGAGGAATGACTCACCCTCGATAGATCACACTGCATAGGTTGCGCTGGCTTGGCCACGTGCTGCGTATGTCAGTCGTCTGACTTCCCCTAAGGGTTCTTTTCGCACAACCACGTGAAGAGTGGAAACGAGCCCGAGGCGGTCAAACAATGACTAGGCAGTGAAGTACAAAAGTCATTACCAGCAAACTCCGCTGCGCTGGTCATTGCCTTCTTCCTGGGTGGAACACCAAGACCAGCCACATCAATGGTTAGAGACGTTGTCAGACATGGCCCTGTCGTGCTCTAAATGCATAGCTTTCTTCCCCATTCCCCCACTTAACAGTCCACTGACAGTGCTGTATTAACGCACCAATTTATCCGCTCCCGCCTCCAATGCGCAGCTACCTACCACACCTCCCCAAATCATCGGTGAACGAAACTGTGACAGCTACAACTTCTGCACGACAAGTACGCGGTTCTTACAACTGACAATGATGATGATGGTAGTGATGATAATTGTTAATATAAGGATCGAATCATGTTAATAAACTTCTGGGGTATACTCTGTTGAGCAAATCTAGTAAACAACGCTGGTTGGTAGACAGAATCGAACCCACTTTTGAAGTCGGAATACCAAGATTGTGGATAGTCTGTGCATGTGGCCTTGTTCTGACATCTGACGGAGTGTGAAGATGTTGTCAAGGCGATCTCTATCCAGTCGAAATCCCCCTTGATTCTTACGAGTTACTGTTTCGCGCGCTTCCGTGGGACAACGAAAGATCAGTGACGTCAGAAGTCTTCTAACAACGGAAGCCAAATCAACATCCCTGGAGTCACTAAATTCATTGCAGGTACCTTTTTGAAAAGGGGCGCTATTATGGATTCATACCAGTTTTCTGGACGGTCTATTTCTTCTAGGTAGACCCAAGGAGTTAAGACTGAGAAACTTGTCACCATCCTTGAACAGAGCAGTTGGAAGGTTGTCAGGACCAGGCGCACGATGTCACTTGATTAGAGACTCGAACACTTCTTGAGTTGAAGGAGGCTCCATATTTACTGTCCACCTTTCTGCTAAAGGCCAGCAGTCCGGATTGAAGGTAGCATGTTGCCAAGTGAATTGCTGTTCAAACTACTGTTCCGAGTGGTCCAAGCGTTCTTTGCTGGGTATCAGGGAGCCGTTTTGCTCCGCGTTATTTTCGCTGACAAGAGGCTTCCAAGGACCAATCCAGCCAATTAAATAGAACAGATTGCGGACATTCCCAGTATTTTTGCATCATCCACTTCATCGACCTTTCGGGTCCACCAAGCTTCTCGGTCTGTACGGACATTCAGTTTCACCTGGTGTCGAATGAGGCCCCGGTCGGAGCCGTGGCTGCGGCCAGAAGGAACCTGTCGCCCGGCCTTCAGCAAAGCCACGGTCCTATCAGAGATCCAATGCTTGGTTGAGGCTTCCTGGGTTGTAACGCAAACAGAAGTTCCGGCTGTGTGTAGCCCTTCGGATATCTTTTCCTAATGGTCGTTTATGCCCGACATCGACAGGCGTTCGAGGAGCGGGTTCGTTCGATTTTGGGTCCACCAGCTTCTCAATGGCTACACGAGGTGTGTGCATACTGCATGGACCTGGAGAGAGCAGTCGAAGGCAGCAAATTACAAGTGCCTGGTCGGAGTACACGGTGATGTTCCAGAAATAGTGAAGAGTCCAATCCAAAACGACAAGTGGAAATCGTCCTCTTGTCAGTGGCATCTCGTGCCCGATTATCACAATCATAAACCAATATTATCCGTTTGTGGATAGTGGGTCCCGATTAGATCTCACTGATAGTAGCTCAATGCCGCCATATTTAGAAGTGTTGAACATTTTGGCTTCATACAACCATCGGCATACCAATTCGGTTTTCACTGGGGACTTAAGAACATCATAAAGGGAAGATTGATCTAGGTTCCAGGTAAGTCTCCCGTCGAAACCGAATTGGCATCCAAATGAGTGTACTTCGCTAAGTTCGTGCAATTTGGGTCCAAGTAGAACATAGGATTGACGGAACCTCAGGGATTACGCTTATCTGGTGAGCCCCAAGAAACCAGTCGTGGACCGTCTAAGAATTTTCAGCAGCCTCATGACTAGTGCATTACGCTCATGCCTTGATGACATCGTCTATAATAGAATTAAATGGATTCCACTTAAAATGGCAAAACTGGATGGTAGTTTTTTGTACACTCGAAGTTGACGACATATGTGCTTTCGGAATTTAACTATGTTTTAACGGAACTCAGTTCTCCATGAGACGGTTCCACAAAGCGCCGCTTACGGGGTCAAAAGCACTTTTGACGCCAAGGAAGACCAGAAGAGGTCCTTCTTTAGTGTGTATGATGCAGTTCCAGCAATTGTCGTAAAATATATTGTTGATCGGTGCAGCTTTGGTTGAGGCCCTGACTTCAAGGATTATCTGTTCGCTCAATCGGCTTAGTGGGTAAACCATAACAGGTGTCAAAATTGTTAGAACCTTGGTTGGTGAGGCTGGTGATACGTGATCCATCGCAAATGATGCATTGGTCTTTATGGACACAGGGTCAATAGTGGCGGTTCCCCATTCAACTAATATTTTCCCCAGCGGTCCAAATATCCCACCAAGGCAGGGAGTTGATTCACAAGTGTTGTCTATTATCCTAAATAGAGATGGAATATGTTCATCCGAGCCTAGTGCTTTGTGTTGTTCAAGGTTGACATTTTTCCACAAACTTCGATCACTGTTGTTGGATTGTGACTGATGGTCCAGCGTTCATATGTGTTTGGTTTGGATATGGCTGGTGACACTTTGGGCCTGTTGAACTACTGATGAAACCAACACCCAGTGCTCCTAAGTGGGTTGGTTACGAGTGCACCGCTTCATCGACTGCTTGGCTGATGTTTGATCATCTTATTTTGGTTGTCCTATTGAGTCCATATAAGTTTCTTGAGTTACGAGCAGCTGAAATCGTCTCCGTCTTGGCCGCACGGTCCCACCACTACACTTTAGTGTCTTAATGAAGCTCACTTTTAGATGGGGCAGCTTACGTGCCGGGTTATGTTCATGGCTAGAGGGGCAGTTTGTCGAGTACTGAGATGTTTGGGTGACAGCAGTTGTTCACAGAGTACACTGTTGTTTGAAAGTGAAGTCTTGAATTCAAAACTAAGTAAGCTGAATTTTCACAGATTTCATTTTGCAAGTGAACTCATTCTATACTGACAGGCTTAAAGATAATCTATAACTGTTTCAGCATTGTTTAGACTCATCAGCAGCGCGCATTTTCCAAAATATTTCAACAACGGACCTCCCGATTAGTGTTTTTTTAAATAATTGTTCAGGCGTAGCCCACTTTCGTTGGCCCAACTGCATGCCACCAGGAAGAAGCACGAGGGGAGGGATACTACCATGTTGCCGAATCCTAGACAGGGGAATTTGAGGGGCAGAAGTTGGGTTCGAATCACAGACCTTCCCGTTTGTAAATTCGCGCTCTAACCACTGAGCCATCTCGTCCCTTAGTATTTGAGGACCATGCCGTTCGGAATAGTCGGCGACCGGCCAGCAGTATGATTATTTCGTATTTGGGTAGGATGTAGCGCAGTTCATATCACGTGATCAAACGTTCATTGGCTCCTCGGTTGACGACTTCTCTTGCAGCTTGGGAGGTTTTCCTTTCTGAACGGATTACTTGTAGTAATGAAACTGTTATTTATTTATTTATTTATTTATTTATTTATTTATTTATTTATTTATTTAT
>NW_008752274.1:0-109155 GCF_000715545.1 Opisthorchis viverrini | reverse complement strand
TTTATTTATTTATTTAGTTGTGTCAGACGACGCCCACTACCATGGCGTTGAACACCGGTAGAATGTCTATCTGGGTTGCTGTCTCTAGGTTCGATCTGGCCACCTGAATCGTTCACTCTCGGATAATATTACGACACCCATGTTATAGGCCTTGTGTATGTGCTCGTTCATTTCGAAGATGAGCTTCGTCTTTCATGGAGTCGAGGCTTACGTCGTTTGGTGCTTAAAGGAAGACGTACAATCATCCAATCCAAGGGTCTGTTTAAGGTATTGATCGTACTTTTGAGTTGAAACAAGGTAACCGTGTCCTCATGGTCTCAATTTTTTTATTTACCACTAGTGATTAGCTTTTCATACGTTTCTAAGCGTGATCGAATTGCCAACACAGCCAGCTAGATTGTCCAACATCCCACCTCTTTTTAGAGTTTCTTGGGGTTCTGGATGAACTAATGAATGAAGATATCCTAATTGGGCAGGGCTACACGGTCCGCGACGCTCTTCGGTGAGTTTACGATTTNATGGTATTTTCACTTTCCCCGTTGTTCGTACTCGTCTCACATGGTTTTTACGCATGCTTTCAGACCACTAGCCTACAGCACCTTGGCTGATTTGACGCACCATATTCGCAGCGACTTGAGTCTGGCCAAAATTGCTCGGGCTATTGATTTATATGGTCGGAACATGCATGATGATACACTGCCATTTTCCATCCAGCAAATGAGTCTTCGACTGCTACTCAATTTGGTCGAATGTGTGCGACAGCGAACCGTTGCAGCTACATCAACCGCTGGACCATCTGGAACTGTTGCATCGGGCACCTCTTCCGGAACGGCTCGACACTTGCTACTGCAAACTTTACGTTTGTGTGTTTTGAAAGCAAGAATAGTTGCGGAACATTATTTGCCTGCTTTAGAATCGTCCTGGTAAGCTAAATCACACGAACGTGTGTATCATGTGGCTTGCAAACGTGCTAGTATAGTCGGTTGTCTTTTTTGCCCTGATGATGGGTCAATCCACAGATGAACTAGGTTGCAAATATGTTTTACGACTTCGATTCTCCGGCTGCGTACGTTGTTTGTTACTGTTATTCTGTCTGCCTGTCTCTGTCTGATAGCTTCATGCGAATGTGGAAACCTAGCATTTCTTCAATTTTTATTAACCTTGTGTGGTTCACCCTGTAGCTGCAATGGAAGTTGACTTCCACTTCCTGACTATCTGCATACGTGATTATCCTAACCGGAGTGTGAATATGAGTGGAATAAAAATGGTGGCTCTCTTACTGGATACATTCAGTTCAGTTGGGTGATTGGTAGTTACGTGCTACGATGTGTACATTAGAATACAATGTTGGCCAAGTTTCTTCCGTACTTTGATCCATCCTTTTATCGACAAGTTTTTTGTGCAGTCCATCGTATCCGTGGAGATTGACCACCCGAATGAACTAGCTTTTGTATCGATAGCTGCCACGCGAAGTGTAAGTATGTATAATGACCTGTTGTGTGGTCCACCGGATCTAGATGAAGACAATTAAGGAGATGAATGGGAGTCATGTTAATATCAGATCATGTCTCAGTCTCCTAGCTATTTCTGGCTTCCCAGCAGTAGATGTACTGTCAGAATAAGGGTGGCCATCCATATTAACATGTCCAAGTGATCTACCCCCTTTTTACCTCCGTCTAAGAAACACGTCAAAGCACGAAATTTTTTGGCGATTTCCAATTTTTCATGTGAAAACAGCAAAGAAACCATACCTAAAAACGAGATCCCTGGGCATCAACCGACGTGTCCCAGACGGGAGGCAAATAAATACTCTTTCCGGTCATCAAAGTTCCAAAACAGACGACAACCTTCTGTCGAAGCTCCCCATCGGTAACTGACTGCCACATGGTCCAACTGAGTGCATGACTCAGCTTGCAGTTGGTCACCTCTAACTCGCATGGTGTGAGCGCTTTTGTGGACCAATAACAAATGGTGCTCAGCACATAGCTGAAGAAGTTGCTCCCCATTATTTGTGCGATGAACGTTAACCCCAAATCAGACACCAAGATGAGCTTCATCAGGACTTATTTGGCCAACATGGACATTCATATTACCCGTCAGAGTCATGATATCTGTACTTCTCGCTGACTGGAGTAGCGGTGACAACTCGCGATAGAAATTATTGTCAAATTGTATGCTGACTCAATGAATGAACACCGTTTACCACGTCGAGATGAATTGATTTTGATTGAATCAGTCAACCTAACAGCGCAAAGACGACTGTCTACTGGAATTCAGTACAGTGAGTTGCATTCAGCCCTCAGGCTAAGCACAACTCCCATGCCATTGCATCAGAATGACCAGACACCCGAAGAATAAATTGCGAAAAATCTGGATTCGTACCGAGCTGTTTAAGAGATGTGACCGAACTGGGGTCTTGTGTTCGTACATTTCAATCGATAGAAATAATAAGAGCTACCTTTTGCCCAATTCGACATATGGTACGTACGTTAAAAGCAGTAAGGTGAAACAGATGAAAGGTTCGCAGTCAAATTACCCAGCTCGGAGAACAAACCAACGACCAACTACGCTAGCTTAGATACCAGCATTTTCCTCATTGGCGGCTCTCTTCAATTTAATACGGGTTTATTTTGCTTTATTTCACTGAACAGGAGCTTAGATACGAAAGGACGGTTAGGTACTTGGCGGCCAGATGAGTCCGAAGGACTTGGATGGATGACGTGAAGACAGGATTTAGTACGTGAAAAAGCTGTAGCGGCGGAGACATCCTTCTCATGGTTGCCCAGGCTAGGGAAGTGGGTTCATTTGTGGCACCGCACCTTGAGACTCTGACTCAAAAGCCTGAACCACGAGTTAGGGTTTTCTTGAGGAACCCTTCCCGGAGCCAGTGACGCCAGTCTGGATAGCTTGTCGCAGGGTGCTGGCTTGGCCTCGGGACGCAGAGAGTAAGGCACATCTGTGTGACTGCCCAGGTTAGGGAAGTGGGTTCAGTTGTGGCACCGCACCTTGAGACTCTGACTCAAAAGCCTGGACCACGAGTTAGGGTTTTCTTGAGGAACCCTTCCCGGAGCCAGTGACGCTAGTCTGGATAGCTTGTCCCAGGGTGCTGGCTTGGCCCCGGGACGCAGAGAGTAAGGCACATCTGTGTGACTCCTAATGCGGCTGTGGTGTGATTATTGCATTGATTGCGAGAGTTGAGGGAGCTCTGTTTATAGCGATTGGCAATAGATACCGATCAAGAGTGTCGCTCCTCTTGAAACACATAGGCCTCAAATCAAACCCTGGTTTGTGCCTATGTTGTTGCTCGTTTCCGGTTCACCGAAGATAGCACTTTTCACTAACCTACTTGACGTCGTCCTCAAAGAAGTTATTTAGAGGCTGTCTAGGTAATCTATGACTGCAAAACAGGCTGGTCAGCGAAGTGAAGACCGGCTCGAGGTCCGAAACGCCACTAACTCGCTGTTTAACTGTGCATCCTAAAATGTGGCCACAGTCAAATTCAAATTTGATGTCGTGACGATCCACGTCCTTGATCAATTTGAGGAAGTCGCTTTCATTGGCACGACAATGCGATTCAGCAAGATTTCTGAGGTGACGCCCCACCCACAGTCTAACGACTGAACGCGATCAGTTGAAGCTGGGGAAAGCCCAGCAAAAAACCGTTCAGCTGTAGCCTTCTTTCAGTGTCTAACTACCATGCTACCAGAAGGAAGCACGAGGGCTGGGATACTGCCAGGTTGCCCAGCCTAGCTCATCGGCAATCATGTATTTAGGGTTCGAACCCGTCCAGTCTTGGAGAAGCACTTTGCAGTAGTGAAGCGCATTCTAAATCGTGAGACAGAATTATTTGGATTATTCATTAGTGCTTGCATTACGATGGCATCAGATTGAAGAAGCGCTGTGCCGTCTGTGTACTCGATATCGAACGCATTCATACCATTTCGAGCACTATGAGCTCGAAAGTTTGATAGTGAGTCCTCCATAATCGTGTCAGTCATGAAGTTGCAGAGGAAAGGTGGAAGAGGACAGCCTTGTCTGACCACGTGATGTGGCCAACTCGGGTCAGGGCTTCCCGTAAACCTTCGCACGTCCGCGGGAGTTCGCGTACAGCTCCTGAAGGAGGGTCAAAAATTCACGGGGGACACCTTTGCTCCTTAGATACCACTATAGTGCCGGGCGGTCCACAGAGTCCGAGGCAGATTTCAAGTCAAGGAAGACCATTGTTGGTTGCTTGAAGCAATGTCGTTTTTCATTTTCCAGAATCTGATGGAGGGTGATAGGCTTATCGATTCATCCTCTCGCTGGATGGAACCCAGCTTGGTTTTCATGGGTCTGTCTCTCTCTGTGTTCAAACAACCTTTGGAGGATAAGACCAAAGAACACAGCTATAAGGTTGATTCCACCGTGGTGTCGTGCAGTATTCAACTGTCCCCGTTTGATGACAAGAATAACTGTCGAAGTGCCGCGCTCCGCAGGTACTCTCTTCAATCCATATCGCATCAGTCAGCTTTGTTAAATGGGTCCCCGGGGATTTTCCGCCTTCCTTGAACAGGACTAGAGACACACCGTCCTCTCCTGGTACCTTCCTACTTTTCATTACAGGTATCTTGTGTTTTCTTCATACGCTCATACGAATTGTCCCCAGAGGCTGTGTTGCAGAAGGTGTGGTTAAGAACAAAATCAAACTTCTGAAGGGAAGCATAGCACTCGATCCTGACTGTCTTACCTGGCTTATGGATGGAACAGAATGACTGGTTCACAGAGCATGTGGAAGACATTAAGTATATGAGATGTATATGTATGTATAATGTATGTATGTATGATGCACGCATAATACGATACATACGGCGCATATATATTAATTTGGTGGTCGCAACTGTGTTCAATTTAGTTTGCACCTTGACCATGATCGATAAGCGAAGTTTGTGTAGCTTTCTTGCGTTCCGGCTTGAATAGTGCCTCCAGGTAAGAAATAATAATAATAAATTGTGTGAATCCAGCCAACAAAATGGCTCATTAAGATGACATCTCAAAAGGTGTCGGGTGCTACATCAGTTTTGCACGTATGCTGCTATCCTCTTTCATTGGAAGTTAAATGCTTTGATGTTTCAAGTACTCGGATTGTGGCTTCGCACATTGGTTGCATTTTTTTTGGCTGGCATTGCTTCTCATCCTATTTACAGAATTTAGCAGAAGAAGCTCTTGTGGTGGGTGGTAACCACAATGCATGCTTCACTCAATTTTAAACGATTGACAAAAAAGAGACGGTTTCTTTCTTAGTAAATTTATGCAGCTTTTGGTTTTCTGTGGTACCAGAAAGATATGTTCCTCACAGTCATGTTTGTCGAATCTTAACGATTTTCTTGTACCAAACCACTACGTATCCTCACAGTATACCGGAAACAAGCGAGGAAAATGGTGGCGATCGACCAAAGCATCGTCTGTCTGCTACTCCAACTGCTACAGGTGGTGTAATCAACATGGATACTTCGGACTGTGGGGGTGTAAGCATAACTGCGAACTCATCCACTGACGGTCTGAAGAATACTAATGCTCCCTCCGGCGACGTGAATAAATCACGTACCGTGAGTTTTGTTTTCCCTTAGGATTCATTCGGTACTACTCGACTGCTGTGCGTACCTTCGCTCAGTACACTGGATATTTAGCCGATATTCTAAGCTGATTTATTCGAAACGCACATGAGCAGCTATCCGTTCATACTTACTCAGTATGTCCATTCTTTTTACGGTGAAAAAGACTTAATAACAGTAGTCGATTAAGGTCGACGGGTTGGGATTTCACCAACGGACGTATCATGTCTTTTGGGCAGTCCCTCACGTACAACACTAATGGGGCGCTGATAGTTACAAATTGCAATAATACTGATCAAAACAGATTAATAGGACGGTTGAGGTTAACAACTTCGGGATAGACAATAGCCCAAGATCCCCAGGTTGATTCAGTGACGGGCATAAGAAGACACGTGATGAGCAGTCGTATCAAGTTCTGGTGCATCGGGAGTGATACTCCTCCCAGCGGTGGTTCGTGTCTCTATTCTCTTTTGTTTACGAAGGTTACTTATAGTTGAACATTAAGTTCGTATAATACCGTGCCCGAAAATGCCATGTTTGCGACCATATTTGGCCGTGAAGTGATTACCTTTCGCACGCATTGTGCATGCACTGACAGTCCCGACCTCGTGGGAGAACAAAACTGTCGAAAACGTTACCTAGATATCACAACTACCGGGTAAGGCTATACCGGACTCAGTAACTTATGAGGTATTATGAGAATACTTACGTTTTATGCATGCCCATTATTTGTCTTCGTGCCACTTGTACGAAGTTCCACTTCCAGCCGAGTAACGGGGAGATTTTATGCAGATGATATCCCCAGTGCACCTATCATCCTGCTCGGGAATGAATCTCTAGTTAGGTTAGTCAGTGGTGAAAAAATGATAAATATAGCGTTTTCAATAATTCAACGATTACCGTGAGTGGCTTTCATCAGAACAGAGTAATCGTAACCACAGGAACAGAAAGTACAAGGTTGACTAGTATCAATCGATGTGCAGTCAACCTTCAAGTGACTGTTCACTTGGTCATGATGAGACAGTCACGTGTGTGGGCGCTACTCGCCCTATTTGCTGCCGTTCATATATTTTGATTACACAGCGGATGTATTGAAGTAATGAAATACTAGTGGTTTAGCCGTAGCACCCTATCATCGCCTAACTGCCATGCCATCCGAGGGAAGAACAAGGGCCAAAATACTTCCAGGTTGCCCAGAAGCAGTCAGGATGCAGAGATTGGGTTCAAACCACGGAACTTCTGGTCAGTGAATTGGCGCTTTAACCACTGAGCCCTCTGCTAATGATGTTTTCAATTTTGAACATCGTGCGTGTGTGAACTTCCGACCAAACCACACGAATTTGCCAATCTGTTTGTGCACGGCAGAGGATCTGAACTGTTGCTAAGATGTTTTGTTTTATGGTGTGAGATGGCTCAGTGGTTAGAGCGCAAATTTACTGTTTGGAAGGTCCGTCCCTCGAACCCGACATCTGCATGTCGACTTCTACTGTCTAGGCTTGGGCAACCTGGCAGTATCCCAGCCCTCTACTTCCTTTGGGTTGCATGGCAGCTAGGCACTGAACGGGTTACATGTAAACATTTTTTCTAATTTGATTGTTTTACGGGATTTTGTGTTTGCGACTTTTCAATTAAAGCTACCCAGCAGCCGCAGCATATTTCTAAGGTTATTTACCTCGGTAGCTTTTGGGGTCTCAGAATATTGTTTGGCTCTAAAAAAACGCTGCAGAAATTTAGGGTAAAGTCCACGCAAGTGAAACTTACACCTTGGTTCAGGAAATGTGAGTCACTCGAAAATTCTCGTTGCACAGTCGTTAAACGATCGTCACCGTAACACCATCAGATCCGTGTGAAAGTAGTTATCATCTGTTTTCCTAGATGTCACACAGTGCACAGTCTACTCGACCCTTTTCGTGCCCACTATGTCGCGGATATTTTATACCTGATGCATCTGCAGCCTTTGATCTACAAGCCCATAAACTAGCTGGGTCCTTGCAAATGACACCTTACTATCATCGACGTCGTCACTGTTGGTGATTCCCACCGAGCTGGTCAGCGTCCCTGCCGTGCTTATTTTGAAATTAGGGTTAACCAGCTCCCACAGACAGTGTCAAGTACGGGCTTCTGAGAAGAGTATTCGCTGTTTCTTGGCGTGATATACCCCCCGGCAGGTCGACAGCAATCGCTTTTGTGACGCGAAAGAGTCGAGTTTTGTGGGTTCTAACTTAACTGAACTCAATGGTTTGGCTAGCTTCTATGAAGATCACCCAGTCGGCCCTTGAACGTGTTCACTTTGGCGTTGTCGTGACCTGGCTCAACACAGTTAAATCCACTTTGGATAATTCTACCACCATCTTCGATAGATTACCGAGTTGGAGTTGTTGCGACTGGAACTGCGAATAGTGTTGTTTCGTCTTCAAAGTGGAGGCAGCTTTTTTAAAGTGAGACTCGAATAGAAAGCTGCAATCTCAAATCACCAGACCCATTCAGTTCCTGTCCCATTGCGTCATTCACCTTAAGCGATCTCCATTCGACTACGACACCAGCTAGCCAGACATCTTAATTTTAGCTTCTTCGTGAGCCTACAATGCCAACAAAATACAATTTCGTGCCTGTGTCACTCCTTTGTCACTCCTTTCGAATAAAAGCATCATAAACAAAAGGTTCAGCTAGCCTACTGATGAATCTCCAGTCAAAACTAAATTGGTATGCAAATGCAGTTTCCGGATTTTGCATCGAGGTGATTTCGATCTGTATTTATGTGCGGTAACCCCCAGCTCCAGCTCCAGTGAAAATAGGAAAAATACACAAGATCAGGACGAAAAATTGTATGTATTTTCAGTTTTCACCTCTGCTCCTTCTGATTGTTGGAAAGGACGTGAACGAACGTGCTTGCCAGAAGATTCCCGAAGCCTTCAGAAGATGAACAGGGGTCTGCTTGCGCCACTCAGAATTAGGCACGAAAAGCAGCACTCTTTGGCAAATGATGGTTCGGCATGCGCGATACATGGCCTAACCAATGCAGTCTCTTGTATTGGACACCTTCGATTGTTGTCCCCGTTGTACAACTGAACACCCGCTTCCTAATTCCCTCGTTAGGTGTCTCACTTGGCTAACATCTAACGAATTACAGATAAGTTCAAATGTCTAAGCTCAATGTGAATTCAGATTTCAGTCTAACGCAAGTAGTACTGGGTTTGTCAGGTGATCGAGACGACTTTAGTTATTTTCCGAAACTTACTTGAGTCGAACTAACATATGTGGCACATTGTTTTCAACAATGTTGCTGTATGCTCACTGCCGACGTAGAACCTGTCTTTCTCTGATAAGATATTCATGCGACTTTTATCATTTCGCATGCTAATTTCCAATTACATTTATTCTCAGTCCCCATTGGCAGAGCATCCATCCAAGGGACAATTGAGCCATATGGATTTGCGTTCTCTGATCAAGGCCCTAATGACTGGTATACGCACCATCGTGACCAGCATGATTCAGTGCCCAAAAGGTTCTCCTTACGGCACACATCCCAGTGCACCGTCCGCACACACACCCAAAACTGTTGTTGCAGCCTCCTCTTCGCGTATCCTCAGCCCGGACGAGTTGATCGTTCTGACCGAGTACTTTGACTATGGGACCCGAATGATTGCAGTAGTGCAGATAATTGTACGAGATGGAAAGCTGTTCATTCGAAGGTTAGTATTGTACCACTTTCTCCACGTGAACCCCATGGCTTTTGTAATATACGAACCGGTCTAAAAGGTTTCGTTATGTCTCTCTGAAGTTTATCTGGTCGAAAATTTTTCAGATTCATGAGGCCCTTTTCCGTGAACAACAACCGAGCTTCTAGTGATCATACCTTTCCAGACCATATGTGTACAGGGCCTATAAGCTTTGTTTGTTGAGCTTAGGGATATAGTGAGCTCCGTAGACTTAAAGCTCCTTCGGAAAACACTGGTTCAATGGATACTGCAAAAATTGTGGGCGAATCCATTCCCGTATGTTCGCATGAGCTTGGATGCGTGCAAGTCTACGGGGAGTCCCCAACGTATTTTCTATGCCAAGGAGCGGTACCGGAAGTCGTGGTTTGTTTTTTACTCGATTAATGATGCTAGCCCTGAAAGCAGCTGAAGTGGCCTCTGTGCTCGGAGTATCGGATGTTCCCCATACTTCTTGGTTTGAAATTGGTGTTGTGGTGTAACGTGACGTATTTTCGTTTGAACAACGTGTGTGTTGGCTCCACACGATGCCAACTAGCATAGTTTGTCATGATCGCGTCCTGCGCTACTCACGCCTTTTCATCGCTCAGACCTGTCTGAGGTGGCACTGGAGAAGCATACACGTTACAGGAAGTTTACGAAAGGTTTGGCTATTGTGGATACAATTACCTTTTCGGAATGAGATTCTCGTGAATTTCCTGGCGTTTGGCCGAAGACCCTGCAACATATGACTGCCCTCCCATTTCAACAACTTCCATGCTTTCAATTGTTGTTCAGGCTATCTAAATCAGTAGGACAGCGCCAGCTCCTTTCCCTTTCTTCTTTTACTCTGTCCACTTTCGAATTCTTCAAAATAGACCTCCAGTGATTAGAGAACAACTAATATCAGTTTGAACAAATGTTGCTGTTGCCATTGATGATGGTAATGAAGTATCCTGGGCCACTTGAACATAGGGTATGTTAGAATGCGAGTAAAACACTCACTCACTTCGAAACTCTTTGCCCCAGTATTGCACAACGCTAAGTTGGGTAGGAATGATAATACTATCTTCGGACGACTCAGATTGGGAGAAACATTTTTCATCGGTTGAAGCCTGTGGTACTAGAGGCATTTTCCAGCTAGACTTTCATAGTCCATATTTCTGACTTTTATTTTGGGCCTGAAGAGTCATGTCTACCCAGGGAAAACTCAAAAGAACTGAAGGACGCATCTTTTCCAAGTACAAGCAATTCCACCTCACATCCATCGTTGAATTGTAATCCATTGTTCAAAACTGGAGAAAGTGGTTTTATTTTCACTGGACCTATTCTGAATCCTAAGTGGACAATGAGTTTCGCACATTCTTTGGGAACCTGAGGCTACTGATCGCAACACCACGCGCTTCAGTTACTCGTATGCGTGTTCAAATTTAATGTTGTCAGCCTGGTTCATTTTGATAATTTATTACCCGGTCATTTTGTATATCTCTCCCAAAGTTATCCATTGTCCTTGTTGCCCCGTTTCGGACAGCCACCCCAGTGTGAAGTCCCCCGACGAGCGTATTCTCATTGAGACGTTTGCCTTGACCTTCGCACAGCTGAGTCCAGTGTCTTTTCAAGAAATATTTTCCAATAAAATTCACGTGAGTTTCACTGCTTATGCTGCTTACTGCTCACACCTTTGTGTTTTTACTTCACTTATTCCCACTTCTGGTTTGTTTTTGGATTATGTCTTCAGCTAATAAACTTTGGGCTTCGGCGCACTCCAATGTTTCAGCAGAAATGTGGTTGGTTTCCGAAAAGTCCAACCGAATGATCGTCAGTGTCTTCACCCTAGTTTGTCTAGCTGTGCATACGGATACGCCCGTAGGTTAGACGATCCCGAACATCAGAATGTACTACAGACGGTTGATCAAGTGTATACGAAAAACCCATTGTCCACGTTCGAAGAGTTAATAACAAGTACGTAAGCTTATTGGTGTTCGGTACTGCGCAGTTTCACCTTCTGCACAACAGATTACGGCAAGCGGAATCGTAGCCCGGTAGTATGGGTCGTGTTGTCCTGGATCAGCTTCATGATTGGCGGTTTGACGACCCGGGTGTCGTTGGCGGGAGAACGAGATCAAGCCGAACAAAGGGAGGACAATTGCGAACTAATAGGTGGGTGCATGCGTCGGACGGTCAACGACGAGCATGAAGGTTGCGACAATTCGGACAAAAACAGCTGAAAATCGATAAACACAAAGGTAGAGTCGGTAAATGAGAGATGGGGAAATTATCACACTGTCCGATTAGATTCAGTGTGGTCCATCTCTTGAACCTCGCTAGGTACATCGAAGCCAACCCATTTGGTTAGGAATTCGGGGTTCTTACCTTCCGCATATCAAGTCCTCCGACTGGGTGGCTCCTAAATTTTAGTAACTATGAAACAGTTTTGGTTCAGAAAATGAACCTACGGATTGCGTAGTCTTCTACAACCTGCATCGCTACACATCCAGGCTCAGGATGGGCTGTGTGAATTACACGGTTCGATTGTTTATTAACGCAGTCCGGCTGTTACTTCATTGTTCTGGACCGGTTGAAGTGATCCGTATATCATTGGACCGGCTAATTGGATTCAGTTTTTCCATTCTGGTAAGTTGCGCGTATAGCCTTGCTAGTTGTTCGTTGTTTGGTTAAGGTGAAGGGTTTCACTGAATCCGAATCTTTTAGGTTTGTTCGTGATAATATGGTGGTAAGGTCACAGACACGTGAACGAACCACAAAAGAGCAAGAAAACACCGTCGATTGCAAGCAAGTCGACCTAACCGGAAAGAAGTGACACGGTCGTCAGGCTGCATCGCGGCACCGTCGACCGCCTGTTTGACTAGCCCAGATAAACGGCCAGTGTCGCGTTGTTATGCACTTGGATTTTTTGTGAATATATGCCATAATTATCAGTTTTCTTTCGGTATGATCCAACGTTCGAGAAAAGTCCCGTACTTTTTCTTGTCTCTTTTGTTGTGTACACTGATATTATTGTTCCAATTGACTTCTCCGCACAGATCATTGTGTTTTCAGTGTTTATAACTTACTTCAGGTTTGACAAATGGTTGCTTGTAGTGGTACCGGCACCCAAAGTTCTCGAGCCTGATTAAACTTTGTATAGTCTAGTTAGTTATACCAGGTGGTCTAGCTTACCATGTGTTGAGGTCTTTTCGCGGAACCTTTTATTGGTTATTGCCCATTAAGTATATTGTCAATTCTCAACTTTCCCTAGCCTTTTAAACACGCTTTCAGCTACAAAACATTATGAACTCTTTGAATATACCTGTTTTTTCATCTTCATCTTTCAGGACTTTGTGATGTGGTGTCGTCAGAGTCCATCTTACACGAATATGGCTTTGCATCTTTTGTCTCAACCGAATAAAACATCAATCTTCGGGCACATCCTACTCTCTTATTTGGTCGACCGTTTGGATCGGTTAGGTGGTAAGCCCTTCGTGTGTTGTTCATATTTTTAGTGTGCGTGACAGCATGCTACTTGCATATTTCAGTAATTAGTTATCTACATCCTTTCGGTTTCTTCACATTTCCCTGAAATTTACGAATAAGATCACCCCATGCGTTCTCTGTGGTTCTCTGCCCTTCTCAGTGGTTCTACCTGCCACAAGTTCGTCCATCGATGATTGGGGGGTATGAACTTCCATCTTGATAAATCGGTTCGGGATCTCATTTTATTGACAGTTACCATAGCCCTAGTTGATTGGTTTATTAGTTTCCACCACCAAGAAACAGAAGCTCCTGCATCGAATAGTCGAACAGACCACAAAACTGGTTTGGTTAGAGTGGATGGATGTACACTGAATGATACTTGATCGGTCATTTTCGTGTAACTTAATTTCGCTGCAACACATCAGCCCACATGTTCAATCATTGTCAGTCTGTCCTATGCATACTCGTTCTCTTATTCGGCTCATTTTTCCCATCAATGTTTCCCCATTGCTTCAGATGGAACTGACGAGTCAGCGCTTTATATGCGGCTTTTGAAACTGTGTTTCAGCTCTGTAAACATGGCTGGAACTGAGAATGAATACGTAATGAAGGTAAAGCAGTGTTCGCTTGTTGTTTTTGTGTAATGTCAGGTTGTCTTTTTGATTGGACACGTTGGTATCAATGACATTTCAGCGAATAACTGACTACTACCTTGATGGAGATCTCAGCTACCATCATGTGCTGTTCCATCTCTGCATTCTTTATTTTAAGTGGACTCTGTTTTGAAGGGGCTTGCAGATACTGGCTAACTGTTGTGTTTCCGTACATCCAGGCGTCAAGGTCTTTAGTGCAGTCGGCGGCGAAGTTAGCATTTTAACGAATGTGCCATATAAAGTGTCCATGATTTATTCGCTTGCTAATGGTCTTAATGGGACGTTTGGCTGACATGACCCCATGTTTGTGGAAAAAACTGAGAACGTCTTCGGAGAACTGTGAAGATGTTACGGTTTGTGATTCTACCAATGACATACTTTCGCGACATGTCATAAAAGATTAGCTACTGTCTTTTTAATAGGTCGAGAAGAGACGAGATGACAAACGTTCGGTCCCGTAATTTACATCTTCATTCCTGCATATTTCGGGGCTATAGTTTGTAGCCTGTACCGATGAATTCTTGGTCATTCTCTGTTCAGCGAACTAAAATTCGCGAAATTGGGTTTCGCAATTCAAGGTCACAACAAGCTTGATTATGTGAGGTGTTTAGAGCAACTGTTTACCCTTGAAATGGAGTTTTTTCTACCAATCAACGACATATTTAGGGTTTCGTGAAGGTGGTATTTCCGAAATCAGGTCAATGACTCTGTGTCCAATCAGTGGGTGGATGTCTAACTTGACAAGCTGGAATGAGCAAACTTGTTAAATTGAGTGCTATAGATTTCGGGCGTGTAATCGCGTAAAGGTATCCTTGTCGTCAAAACTTGCAAGGGGTTGACTGTCGCAAAGCTAGTGGACCTTGGCGTGATGTGTCGGTTTGTTTGCCTCCATGACCCATTGAGCTATACTGACAGGTTGCCAGCACGGCACTCGCAGGGTCTCATACGAGGTTGGTTGATGCTTAGAGACAGTCTCCTTGTTCTTCTGGTTGAGGTTTGGAACATGCGTGGCGACTTGCTCTGTGAAAATTGAAATGCACTTGCATTTCCCGCTAAACAGCGCTGCTTTGTGGTCAGGCTTTTCACTCGAGGGCTTCCGTTGAGTGCCTACTGACCTCAGTGATTATTTCGATATAGTATTTGAGTTCTGTTGGGTCTTCTTAACGTGAAAAGTGCACAGGTGGGTACTGTGGCTGAATAGTGCTTATTTCTGCATCATGAACCGTAGGAACCGAGACCTTCAGAGGTCCCTGTGCATCCGATCAGTTGTCGATCAGTCTTCCTCATGCGCCATGGTTTTTCTTGCGGTAGGTTGTTGGCTGTAAGCTGTGTATACAGCTATCAGTCGTGTAAGCAAGACTATCTTGTAGAAACTGTCTCAGAAACGCAGACACTCTGACTGAACACGGCGAAGTTGCTATTAGTTTGATGTGAAATCTGAACGATTTGTTCATTCCCGCAAATGTACTGACCTTTTGCTGCAGCTCCATTTGCGCCGGATCGTCCAAGGCAGTATGCAGTGTAGCTTAACCGCAAACGAGCCTACTGCTTATTTGACTCTCCTTCGAACCCTGTTCCGATCTATTGGAGGTGGCGCACATGACAAACTATACCGGGAATTCTTCCCGCTTCTTCCAGAGATGTTGTCTACTTTGAATCGTTTACTCCGTTCTCCGCATCATGCCAATGCGCGTGATCTACTCGGTGAATTGTGTGTGATCGTCCCAGTACGTCTTTCTACGTTGCTGCCCTATTTATCCCTACTCATGGAACCGCTGATCTACGTGTTGAACTGCAACACCGTAAACCAGGTTAGTTTTCTGGAATATCTTTTGTGACCGTGCCTCATACAACGTTGGATTTTGGTCCGCTAGTTTGGTGTGGATGCCGCTTTTTTAACTGTCGTATGAGTCAGCATGTGCTACTCACTGGTTGTAATAACTGAAACTTTGTACAAACGATCCCTCATTAGACCTTCTGTTTCGTATTAATTGAAATGCACGGACTACTTCGCTCCTCCAATAAGTTCCCTCTGAATATGGACCTATCCATTTAAGGAGACCATTTTGCCCTGTTCCCACGAATTTCGCCGTTGAACTGATGAGCAAAATGCCCACGACCCCCCCCCCCCTAAGAAAGACAAGAGACCGGAAACTTTCGACAATTTTGGCCTAACGAATACTCTTCAGTGAATGTGGTTTAACATGGCAGTTGGCTTCAGTCTACCTCTGCTCAGTCAGGATGTCCAAAAGCTGAGTTTAGCTATTCTAGTTTCCTTTGGCTCGCATTCCTGTTGTTGCTCAATAAGTTAGATAACTGAACCTTTCTTTCAAAGGTTTAGCCGCCGAACTTGTGTGTTATACGCCATATCAAGAGAGTGTGTATTGAATGGTTAATCTAATTCCTCTGGTCTACTCGGTGATCACGTACAATTGTTCGGTAAGAACTCTGTTGTGTTGATGGTACTCCGGGCATTAATCTCAGGTTCCTATACGGTCACGTCGTGAAAAATGTTTTCTCGTCTGTCGTGGCTCAGTGGTTAGATTACTGACGGAGGGTCCTTGGTTCCAAACCGAACCCTGCCTCTTGACTTCCCTGTCTGCGCTTGGGCAACTTAGCAGTATCCCAGCCCTCGCGCTTCCTTCTGCTGGCATAGCACTGAAATGGTGCTACAGCTGAACGATGTCTGTCAGAGGTGGGATGAAGATCGCTTATTTTCGTCGGAATATTGCTCACTTGATGTAGACGTTGACGTTCCACTAAAAAAACTGAAGCCGGGGCACTTTCCACTTACTCTTTTCCGAAGACGTTTCTGTAGATCCTGTACTTTTCTCTCAACAAGGTTCATCCTCCTGCGTTCCAGTGTATCTGTACATCATTGAACCAGCATTTCAACGCTGGTTCATCAGTCAATCCAAATTTACAACTTCATGGTTCTGTTAACCTAATGGTGAACCCGAAGACCAGCAATCGAGTGGCAAGCAAACGCATGCTGATTTTCGGACCAGGAAACTTATAACAGAGTGTTAGTGTCAGCTAACGAGATTCAGCGAACGAACTGCAACTTTAGGTCCCTTGTTGAATGTTTATCACTTGTTGTTTGAGAAACCAGACCAGATTGACATGGTAATACGAAATATAAGCTGACATGACACGATAATCATCGACAGCATAACATCAGTATTCAACATCAGTGCTTCGCTTCCCTTATCGTAGTTTGAATTTCAAACTCAGTTTCATTGGTCTGTCACATTAAAATGGTCGATTGCTCCGTTTGGGGGCTTCCCTCCAGGTTGGATAAGTTCTAACCGTTCCTCCTCGGTGCGTCCTGTTCTGTTTTGTTAATAATTATTATACATAGGAAGAGGTTATCTTCGGTGCATACTAGTGAAAGGAAGAAGGCCTTCGCTGCGGAGTCATTTATTATAAAATGCCAACTGAGCGGTGACAGACCATTGGACAGGGATGCAAAACTCTCATTTGCATCTTACTTACAAAAACTGAACATCCATCTTCTCCTGAACGCGTCTCCTTGAACTTTCCTGGATATTCATTGACTCCACAAATTCCGCAACAGATCTCCCCTTTTCAAGAGACGCAAAGCGAAATTTCACGAACAACGCATTCTACTCGCATGCCTCCTCAGTAGTATCACTAGTACGACTGGCCAACTCATACCTGAAAGTGCTGGTTAGATTTGGGATACAAGTTGACGGATATTTTCACGACTTGCTCAGTTCGACAAAAATCGACTGTCCATAACACTTTCTCGTTGTTTGCTTTCTACAGGGTCTCCGAACACTTGAACTTTGTGTTGACAACATGCAACCGGATTTTCTCCATGAACATTTGCATCAAGTGCGCGGTGATATGTTATTAGCTCTGTACAATTCACTCCACTCATCCAGCGAGTATGTTCAAAAGCTATCGTTCAAGGTGAGTAACCCTTGACTGAACCCTCTCATTTATTCCTGACTGTGTACTGTTTTCAGTTTTCACACCGTTTTCCCCGGTCCTGGCAAAGCTATTTAAGGAGTGTTTTTATCGACCGGAAGCCACTTGTAAATGCTGGTGACCAACTTCTTCATTACCTACTAAAGTGACATTTGTTCTCCTTTTTTACTACCTTTGCACGCAAGGGACATACTTATTCTTCATTCTACTGTCGAGTGCAGGTGACAAGGTGGTTAAATGTGACTATAGAGCACACCAGCAGTTGCAAACGGTACTGAATGAGTTGGTTAGTTGGTTCCCAAACACCAAGAAACTTCTCCGTCATGGCTAAAATAACCACTGGCCATCGTCCTCCCTATTTCCATCATAATCGTTCTCGACCTACACGCTATGAGCAGTCTACATATGGCCTTTCTACGTGAAATTGGTTGGTTCCGTCACATCCTGATTCTTCTTGGTAGAGTTCCACGTTTAGTCTTCTATTCGGTCAGGCTAAGAGCGTTTTTCGCCTCTTACCATCCATATTTTTATAGCTTACATCCTCCACCGTTGGGTTCTTATCCTTCCTTTATCTTTCCGAGACGTTTCAATAAAAATTCTATGCTGGTATTTTGTAAAACACCTCTTGGTGCAATTGAACCTCAATCAATGTCTTGGTCGGTTTCGCACAAGCGTGTGCTCTGGTGCTTGTTCGAAGTTTATCCAATGAATTCTTTTTCACGTTTCTCACTGGTGTCACAAGCCATCCACTGAATCCACCTTTGCCCTACCTGTTTGCTCCGAGTTCAAGCTATCATCCTGGTGAGTCTACACCAAAGAGCGGAAGTACTGAACTTGAGTTTTGTTTTCATTGGGGCTATCCCTGGTCTTGTCGGCATCTAAATTCCGGATATCCCGCATTCGAAACGAACGTGCTACCACTCAATGTGTACAAAGCTTTACTTGGCTGGATTTTCTCCGGTTCTATAATTCTTCACCTTCATTGAGCGTTCCTTCTATTTTAATTTCCCTTCCATTCTTTCAGGTTCTAGGAAAATTAGGCCGTTTCAATCGGACCAACTTGTCTGAAGTTCGAAGATTGAGGCTCGATCCGGCTGAGGGTGAAACCGGACCGGAGTTGCGACTATTTCTTAATGAATACAAAAACCAACCAATTGATTTGCCACTTCGTTCGTTAGTCGACGCTGCTATCGAAGTGCTACAGGTTAGACCATTCACGCCCCCCTCCCCAGTTCAACTTTCTGGCTCTGTCTTGCCGTTTTGCAACTGTCTACCTTATCGATTAGTCTTCTATGTGGAAAGTATTTTTTGGTAGGAGGACAGAAGACTAGCATACACAGTCACTTCTATGCGTTGCTTCTTGGTCTGGAATCCTTAGGGTATTCTACCTGTAAGGTGTCAAAATACAGTGCGCTGCCTTCTGCGTCTCTCAAAGAAAACTTATCTGTCCGATGCCTCTAAGTAAGTAAGCAAATGCGTCCCTTGCTCGGTTAATCAGTTCAAATCACGTGTAATCCACTTTCAATGGAAGCTTGGAAATACTTTGATGACCCAGTATTGGTGTTCAACTTTTTATTTATAATTACATATTGTAAATGTAGATGCTTTGGCGTCTCTTTTCGTGATACTGACAGTTATTGTTTCTAGATTGCCTTGTTTCCTCTAAATTAAACCATGAACTACCTCGTAGCTCTTACAAGAAACCATGGGCTGTCTGAAAACTCCCTGTGTTGCAAGGCATACCCTTCTTTGTTTGGGAGCTTGTGGTTCTTGCGAGGATATAAGTAGAGGTAGCGCACCTTATGGATCTCAAGGGAGTTCGAAGCAGTAATCTCCTAGCCAGTAGGTCAAGACCAAACTGCTCTGGCACAAGAGTTTGATCGAGGGACTAACTCGGTGGGATTAACTCGCATGTATTTTTCGGCTTACATTTCTCTTTCTCTTGCTATCTTTGAAGGATTCCAATATTGACCAACCAACAAAAGTGCGTTCTTGGGAGTTTTTGCAGTCTGTCTGCATTGCATCTTTGGATTTGGACAACAGATCTGGCAGATTTAACTTGCAGCTGGACGCTCCTTACAGCTTTCTTCAGGGGACTTCGTTTGTGCGTGCCGTTGATATGTTTGTACAAAAGGTGCTGTGCAATGAATGGGCATCTTCTTCTGATCGAGAGTTATTTCAAGCTCCGTGTTGCATAGATGGAGGTGAGTGTTCTAATTATGTAACTATGCTTTCTTTTCGCCCTGGTCCTCTTTATATTTGACGAAAGCTGGAGAGGTTCCTGAAGGCATAAAAGCTCTGCGCAATCATGCCTATATTACTGTAAGTTTTGACCCACCGGTTTCGAGTCATCGCATGAAAGATTGTGTGATTATAAACCAACAATACTTGAACTGCCACACAAATAGTTAGAAAAGACGCGTTGCCGACTTAACTCCGTGTAGTTGTGCCCATAATTTTCATCTCTAGCAGTCTATTTGTTATCATCAGGTGGGACGTTAAACAACGATACCTTATCGTCTCTAGGTGGACAGTAAACCGGTTGCTAAATGCATTTTTACTGTCAGTTTTTGATTTTTATACCAACATCTATAGGTTGTCTTATGGTAAGGTCAGACGGTCACCCAATCCAAACTCTTAGTAGTATCGTCAGTAGCAGTAGTATCAGTCAAATCATGGCGAACCTTTCCCCAATTTCAGTCGCCCCACTTATTGTTTATCCCTTAATTGTCCGATTTGGATCGTTATTATCATAGGTTTGTTTTCATTCCCTTGAACAGATTTGGACCGCGACTTGATGGTCCGTGTTCTTGCTGGTCTGTTCATGGCTGGTCTCAATAAACCTTTGCGTGAAACACAAGGTGATTTTATCACTTCTGTTGTCCGGCACTTGGTCCTCGTCTGGATTGCTGAACACATGAACCAAATCGACCAGACCGTGGAAACCAAACCACCTGCGATTGTCGCACCTTCAGCAGCGATTCTCGATCCAATCGCTAGGATGGAGGATGGGCCCACTTTGATTCCCCTAATGGTGAGGTGTCGTCTAGCGAGACGGTACTATACACTGCAGTTTGGCTCATACAAAGTGGTCCCTTTTGAAGGGAGGTCATGAGAATATACTACGATGAGCTTTCAGGAGTAATTTTTAGTTGCCTTCTGCGGACGTCTCAGGAGTCTTTCATAATTGATATACCGCTTATGGACCAATATGATATTATAATATTATCAGTCGCCTAATAAGTTGTTGCTGTTGGTCGGACCTTGTTGAATTCAAGTCCCTTAATCAAGTTCGATAAAGGCCACTCTTGACTCGTTGGAGGATCTTGAAAGCAAGTCCTGAATGTGATCTAAATTTTGCAGTAGGTTTTCAACGATCCCCTACTTTTAGCAGGTCAAAGGGCAATCTTAAACCTAATCTTGACTCGTTGAAGGATCTTGAAAGCAAGTCCTGCATGTGATCTGACTTGAGTTTCCAGCAGGTTTTCAACAATCCCCTACTTCTAGCAGGTCAAAGGGCAATCTTAAACCTAACTTTTGTCCGGTCCATATAACTGAACCTCTTTTGTGTTGTTCGATTCAATCTCACCTTGTTTTTTTTCATGCGATAATTATTCACTTGAGCGATAAAATGCCTCCATCTTGGGCTAGATGTGCCAATCCCAAGTCAATCTTTTTCTGTCTCAATTAGGTTTCTCCCGAGCCCAGCTACGTTGGCTCGCTCAATGGAGTATGCTTTAAGCCGGATCGTGAATGTCATTCTAATCGTCGCATGCTCGATGCAACGTTGCTGATTGACTCAATCCTATTTGCAATGGGCCAGGAGGATAAGCAACTCATCCAACCGATGTGTGTTTTGCTAGAGGTCGTTCATGGCACAGTATCGACTGTCTTCCGCTCGGCTCTCAGTGAAGACAGTGCAGACGAAACTGGCGTTTTCGAACGTGCCAACAGAGCCCTGATTCACCTACCTCTGTACTCGCATATAGCGCATGTGCTGGTGGACATGCTGCATCACCCAGCTTGGTAAGTTGCTGCGTACCATCAAGATAAGGTGCTAATCAGGGTCATTTTTATTGCTGCTTGTTTAGTGGTTTAATTCCCTCTTTTTTTCTATGGTCCTCATTTAATGCGCAGAAAATCCTCAGTATGGTGAGAATGAATTCGCTCACTAACAAGCAACCTCTGATCTTGTGCTTCTAGGGTTTCATCTAGTCTTTGGCTTAGGTGAGCCTAAATGATTTCAAGCACTGGTAATCTTCCGGTGCACAGATGCCGTTTGACTTGAAGGAAATTGAGATACTGCCAGTACTGTGAGTGGACAGCCTCGATTTCTAATGAATCCATCGCGGCAGATTGGTTTCCACTTGTCCCACCCTCTTTATTCTAGGTACGTGAAGTGGGGTGCTTGTGCCACTGTAATCTGCCTGGTTCGGCTGTTACATCCAACTTGGTTCGCCATCCACTTCATTCCCATACTTCGCGGTTTGGTGCACTGTATCCACGACCTCTCGACTCAAATGAGCCAGGGCGCCTTGTCAATGGCTCGGGATTGCGCCCGATTGCTTATCCAGACCGTGTTCGACCCGTCGAACGAAGATGTGTTATCCTTACAACCATCCACTCCTCTTGATGACGATGAAAGTTCTCGTGCTCCAACCCAGACTTGTTCAAGCAAACGTCCAACTCCAAATCGTCGTCGCCAGAATTCATCTACACCAGTCAATCAAAAACGACCCATGCAACTTCGCCGAGGTCGTAGTGCATCCATGTCTAGCAGTAACCCCAGTTCCAGTATTCTTAGTGGGTCACCGGACCCCCCAGAACAAGAAACCTTACTGGACGGATCGAACGCGGGAATAACTGATCGGTGTTCAAACTCCAAGCAGACACCGGTCAGTATTGGTCGACTGCTGCAGATGTTTTGAATGTCCGTTATATTTTCTTTTTCCTTTTCTCGTTGAACAGGTCACTTGTCTTCCCAGTTTTGTCGGTTCTGTGAGTATTTATGAGCCGGGTCTTTCGAAGTATGAAGTGGTAGTGTGCAAAAGTCTTGCATTAATTATTCAGGCATTATCAAAGAAAATCTTCCGGCTTTTACGTACTCAGGCTCACAAACTCTGTAGCTATTCCGAAGCACTAGCACCGAAATGTTTTCGGGGCATCAGGGCTCAAACTAAAAGCATTGAGATTCCATCCACCCACGTTTAGGGCGAGTAAGCCGTGCCCTTCTGAATTTTCTGTCAACATCAAATCGGTAAGAGGGTCACTTTACTTTGGGTTTTACTTTATCCACTGGGTTGTCTGACCTACAGTTCTAACAATGTCTATACAAACACGTGGATTTAGACAAACATGTTGGCGGAAGCACCACCAGCCATCTTGGGGTTCGGTAAATAAAAATTCGAATTTCACTTAAAGTTGAACGTGAACCTGGAGTGTTTTTTTATCTGGATTCGCATGATTCTGATGAATCTCTGGGTGTCACTAGAGACTGAAGCTTAGACAACTTTGCTAAAGGAGATATTCTTGGAATTTTTGTTAACCGTTGTGCTTAGAGCTTGTTGCTCTGCTTGGCAATGATGTTCTCAATTTTCCACATTTTCCGATTGCTAACACATGACGCACTCGATTTAAGTATTTCAAATGGCTTAGTAATTTGAATTGGACTGTTTTTTTTAATCAAAATGTTGCGGTTGAATGACTTCATATCTAACCGTTTCCATACCTAGAGCTGGCTTTGTGAGTTTTATGGACCGTTCTCATGATTTCGAAGTGGCTAGCTTTTAGTACACCCGTCTTCTCTCATGTACAATGCATTCCACAGCTATTCCTCATCGATGCAGTGGTCTTGGAGTTACTGAAGGCTTTGATGAGCGAAACCCCTCTGGTTCGTGAAGAAGCTCGCTGCCTTCTGTGTCTTTTATCGCATCGCCTTGATCGCCCATTATCCGTCCTACTTGCTCCCCACTGGCGCACGTCTCTGGGTCACTTACTTCCTCCGCAGCCACCGACAAGATTGTATGATCTTCCAGCTTCTACCCAACTTGCAGTTTTGGTAAGCGTTTTGTGTACCCTATATGTGAATTCCTAGAACAGTGGTGGTTTTTCAGCGTTTGGTATTGCCACTTGTTGTTCACAACTTGATCATCGTGGAACCTAGAGTCTTGTATTGAACGGCGAGATGGCTCAGTGGTTAGAGTGCGAATTTACTGACCGAAAGGTCCGTGGTTCGAACCCGACCTCTGCTTCTCGATTTCCTCTGTCTAGAATTGGGCAACCTAACAGTATCCCAGTCCTCGTGCTTCCTTCGCGTGGCATGGCACCGAAATGGTGTTACAATTGAACGATATTTTTATCATCTCCATCTGTTTCACGATCGACATGTTATTATGGCTTGGTGTATACTACACTGAAATGTTTGCGAGCGTTTCCCGGAACTGTGTCCACCTGTCATGTACCTCACAGATTTCCAGGCAAGAATGAGTAGAATTTTCGTAAAGTCACAGAGAAAAAGAGAACAAATTATTCGTAAAGTCACAGAGAAAAAGGGAACAAATTATTCTTTGAGCCGTTTTTCTTTAGGACATTGTTTGCGAAGCGCCTGAAAAAACGTAGTACAATCTGCCACTAAGTAAGCAGACTAGGGATTCCAAAGTAAGTATCGTCTATTAGTTTTTGAAATAGTGTTGTTGCACACAAGAGACTCCGCAACTTACGTACACCGGGAAAAGTAACCACTTTTTTTCAAGCCGTACGGATGGCTTCCCTCCACGAACATGACAGCCACATTGGACTTCGTCACTACTCTACACTAGTCTGATTGTTATTGTCTGTTTCAAGGCGTACTGCCGCGTTTCCTTATCCTTCGTCCGTGACGTCATCATCTTGTGAAATCCAAAAAAAATTAGTAATCAGACTGTCCACAACATGCACCATAAGCGTTTGATTTGGCCCAGGGAAATTGTTAGTCTATAGACGTTTTCAGCATAAAAGTGACACTTAATGGTTGCGAGCTCTTAGGTGCAGATTTTCTCTTGAGTTTTGTTTTTGAAGGCACTTTTCTTGACAGAACGTGCCAAGCATGAGGTTTTTAGAGACTTATCGGCAGTTCATAGCGATACTCAAGACGGTTTTTTGCACCATATTCATTTGAAGAGATAGCTGGGGTTCAGTTGAGTCTCCCGTGTAACATCCAATTAATTTGCAATTGAGTGTGTTTACCAATCGCATACCGCTTCGTGTGGAACATAAGTCTGACAGAAGGTCAGGGGCTGTGCCTACCTGATAAGCCCCAAGAAAGGCGAAGCCAGTCGTGGGCAGTCAGAGAGTTTTCAGTGGCCTCATAAGTAGAGTTGTATCACAAACTCTTCACATAACCTCTGTTGTATGTTGAATGGTCCCTCATCAGCATGCTGAGTTACCTGTGCATTAGCGTTTTCTTTGCTGACTGTTTTATGTGAGTCCGGATGGCTACCGAATGAGGCCAGCTTTGGCTTATAATCAATGCGCTCGGTTCCCGAAAATGATAAACTTATGTAATCTCAGGCGGCTAATTATCATCATCGACTGTATAACATCAGTGTTCAACACTGATCCTGCTCTCTCATACAACCATAATTTGTTTGAATGTGTTTTTGTGAAGAAAAGAATAAAAGTAGCTAAGGAGGGAGCTTAGTGCTAGCCTAACACAATCATAAAGGTATTCCTATACCTCCGAACGCTGTTTTAGGCAGTCTATATAGGAACTGAGAAGAATGCCATTGACGTCGATTACAGTTTTCAGCAACCCCATACGTAACTGTGCGAACTGCGTAATCACACCAGCATGGTGAATGCTTGAACCTTATGGTGTCCTGCGAGTGATCACGCCTCATAGCACAGTAAACACCAAAGTAGTCACCGTGACAACAGTAAATCAGAACGAGTACATTTTGTAAGCTATCTTAGTTGAAAATTTTGCTGCGGAAGGCTTCCACTCCACCTCTTGTTATTCTCCCTCCAACTCTCGCTTACGGTCGGCTCTGTCCTTGTACCCTTCCCTACGGTTAGCGCGATCGACTAGGGATCATAAGGTACGTGTCCACCTACCATCGAACGTACTATTCTCAATGTTAATAAAATCCCCGGTAAAGTGACGGAATTCTGGAAAGTCCCTTAAATGTCTTGACACTTTGAATTATATGCTGTCTGAGGGATAGCAGACGTGTCCGTCAGTGCAAATTATTGCTTATAAGGGATTTCGCTGTATTTTCCGTTCTAGCTGCCGGTTGTTGGAACTGTGGAGTTGAAATGTGAATGAAAACTCCACACTTGTCATAGCGCTTTTTCGCCTGGTCAGGTCTGTTTCGAGTCTCCTTCAACTTATAGGATAAGTTTTCGCTGCATTTCGTCCTTCCTCGCGTTTTTGTTCATCATATTCGGCATGCTCCATCCAGCCACCATCTTCACCCAAAATAGACTTCCACTAGTTGCACTTCTTGACTTCTAAAGTCGAGCAGTTTCACTCGACCCGAACACAAGTCACGGTATGACGGATAATATGTCTAATCGCGTACAACACCCGCACGATTTTTTTCGGACTCGATTGTGCATAGTGATGTCGCGTTTGTCCAATATGCCCAATCGCGCACAACACTCGCACGAGCTTTTTTGGAATCGATTGTGCATAGTGATGTCGCGTTTGTCAGACACAGTGGGGCTGACCATACTAACTAGTATGCCAACTATAACCACCTCGCACCTAGTCGTTTGAAACTGCCCGATAATTCAGTCTCCCTCTCTCCTGTACGAGGATCAGTCAGCTGCTCAAGTGTTTCAGATTACTGCTGCTAATGCATGACAGCGTGCGACGAGGCTTTCGCAGATTTCCATTCAGTTGTGTTTGTAGTATAGTAGGTGGTAGAGGGCTACTATATCCAGACAACTTATTTCGTTCGACAGAGGTTATAAGTGTCATTCCTTGTAGGCAGCGTTTTTAACCATTCCTGCACTGTGATCGGAACAGTTTGTTGCCTAGTCCCCACCTTGTTTTTGATTCCAAGAGTTGGCAATTGAATGGGCGTCTTCTTGTATGCAGAAAGTAAGGCGACCACGGTGAAACCACGCGACGACCAATGTTCCTTGAGTTAACTGTGAAACGCCGGCCTGTCTTTTTTCAACATACGGTCTGTGAGCCGAAAACACTGACAACCATGCAAGTGTACCAAGGAGATTTTAATGGTTGACCAATTTAACTGAGGCATTTTCATCCAGGTGTACTATTTTTTCTTCAAATGTCGAGAGCAACTTCGTAGAATCTAAGACCATTTAACTTTTACTTACCTCAAAATTTTCACTCGCTCAAATCCTATTTTAAACAGGAACTTAATTACTTCTTCGGCCAAGCGGAGGGTATTCAAACTAAGTCGAAATCTGGAAACGGTAAAGTTCCGTCTGATGTGTGCACTGGTGGTGCTGGTCTGCTCAAATACGATTTAGCCAAACGAGCGGATAGATCGTTTCTCGTCGACGTGCGTGCGCTGCTTAACCAAATCGACCAGAGTAATTCCGCCTCTCCTAGTACCACTGTTTCCCCAGCTGGTACACCAACTTCGGAGGGTGCTAGTTTCGCATTAGGCGTTTCGCGGTCGGCTTACAAGGCAGGTAGCCCAATGCCGACTGTCCATCGACTTCGCTCCGTGGATCTTCTGATCGTAGCTTGTCGTGTGCTATCACTGACGTGGTATCTGACCAGTCAGAAAGCTCAGAATTTGGCAGCTCTTTTTAAAGGTACGTTCGTGTGGTTTTCCTTCTTTAAATGTTTATTAATGTCATTCAATCCTATGCTATCCGATTAACCATGAGTAAACCCGGTTCTGTGTCTACCGAAGAACGTTTGTTTCACGCTTATAGAGTTAACTGGCTCTAATGAATGACTGCGTTTTGCCCTGGTGCTGGAAACCCTTGTATGTTTGACCGGATTTAATTGGGCATACCGTACTTGTTTGCCATCATCGCGTAGAATCTCAGTAAGCCAGTCGTCAGTTAAGGTCTACATCTCATAATTCTCTGGGAGGAGGTGGCACATCTGCCTTTTTCACCCAGGTTTGTAGAAGTAGTATAGGGACAAATTCAACTCACCAAAAGTCGTGAAAATGACAAAATCCATTCAGTTCACATTAGTTTTAGATATGTCCCAAGAAAAGATTTTCCGTTGTTAAGTCTGCAACAACGTTCGTTATCAGCCATAATGTGCGACCTCTCAAAAGAAGCCAACTATCCCGTGGTGATCTCGTCCTATGGCTTTCTGTAGTGTGATATAGAGGTATGTGTTTTTTGCGTTTGTAGGAACCGTGTTTTGAAATTTCCTGGTATCTCTGTTTTGTCCACGTCTTGTCGTATATATCAGTTGTCAAGCACTGTAAATTCTTTCCAGGTATATGTTGTGAAAAGGAAGCTATCCACGAGACCGCTTTCGTCTGTTTGAAAGAATTTGTCAGTCACACCCCTATTGATATTGAGCTACGTCACGCCAATGTGAAACCGATTTTGCAAAATGTTCGCCAAACTACTAACCTGCGCCTAAATACGGCTCGTCAACTATCCTACTGTGCGCAGTTGTTTCCAAGCACTTTCAGCGAACGTCTGTGTGATGCGATCTATGTGAGTTCCCATCCCACCACCTTTCCACTTTTTGTATATGGGACTGAAACGATCTATCTCTGTTTGCCAACAGTTTCTCAATTTCGTAGATTCGTTGCTTTGGTTGTATGTCCTTTTGGACAGCCCACCCAGTCTATCGGCGATGAGTCAGGTACCAGTGGTGTTAGTTTCAGCTGCCACAGTTTGGATAATTAGTAAATGGGAGAGCAGGGTAGACAGCCCCGGACATTGGTGGTAATGGCATAATCATTCCAAGTATCCAGTGAATCGTGGGACTACTTCTTGGAAATGGTAGCTTCAATAAAGGAGTGACGCTATATAAACGCACAAGGCAAACAGAAGGTACCCACCCAACTGTGCACTAATGATGTCTCCTCGTATGGTGACGCATCGTTTGCAAGTCAATTGCCAAGCTCGGCAAACAGATCAACAGCCATCTGGTCATCAACCAATCCTGTCCCTCTTTTGAGCCCTTAGTCCCCCCTAGCGAGAAAAATGAGTTTGACTATAAAATAGAGCTGTTGCCGAACGACTGGACGGATATGTAGCATTTGCTTCGCGCACAGCAGGATGAGTGGCAACGGCTGTTACTAATTGTGTACATCTTCCCATATACTATGACATCGCTGCGATCGCAGTATACTTCAGGTGTATGGGCATAGTCATATATCCCTTGCGATAATCGCCAAGAGCTACGATAGCAATAATGTGGAAATTCCTGCTTGTAGATTGCTCTCACTACCCTATCCTCCCTAATGCCTCACTGAACCACAGCTCTTGTCTTTCAGTGATAAACGTTCCCACGTGGACAGTATCATCGAGCGCAAGGCGGCCGTTGTTTGTCGATGCACGGCAGTGATATACCATGCATGCAGACAAAGTAATTAATGCACACCTGTATTTACGGAGCAAATCACTAACTTATACACCAGCCAGGTTTATTTTAGGTCAAGCATCTCTGAGAATAATCCCATTTCCTTCGGGCTGGTCGAACTTCTGTCCTTTCTAAGCCCCACCCATGGTTGGCCAGTTGCCTGCACATCAGTTATAAAGTACGGTCACCTGGGAGGTTTCCTCCTTGGTTAAGATCAAACCGTAGTTATACGGTAGACCTATTGTACCCCCTTTTGGATACTGTCATTTCGTACAAATGCTAACTATCCATTGCTTGGTTTCCGGTTAATGTTTCCTCCACGACTCATTTTGGCCTCGCGGTTGCGAGTATGGACACTGGATGACCATTTAGTAATCATTCTCATAAGTATTTATTTCCGGCAACTCCACTGGCGTAAAGAACTGCTATGCTAGCATTTATCATCAATCCAGTTATCCCTTGTCTGTATGATTTGTTCTGTTGCAGTCACATTTGAATACCCTGGTTGACAGCTTGGCGACCAAACAAAATGCATCCTCAATCTCTACTTTGACTCCTCCAGTAAGTGAATGTCTCTTTGGTTGTTTCCTCAGATAGCTTCTCAGCATATATGCCCTTCACACGTTAGGGTCGATAAATGGGGACTTGATGTTTGTGGGATAATACTTCATAAACATTGTTTCTGTGACATTCGCGGAATAGCCTACCATTTGAGGACAAGATACGAGCACCTATTATTCCAAATCCCTTTTGTCTGATATGGCAGCTAGGACATGAGATGGGACAGGGTACGAGTATTCGCCAGGAAGACAACCTTTTGTACTCAACAGTGCCATGTGTATATTTGTGTGTATTTGAAGATCCATAGTATGTTGAGTTTTTAAACAACGGACGATATCGGGAAAGAAACGATTGCAAAAACAATAATACAATAATGAAAAAACCCACATCAAGCTTGAGAGGATCTGAAACGTAGAACTTGTTAACAGTGAAGGTGCTTTAAGTAAAATTAGTCGATCCGAACAGTCCGTATAGGATGGATGTCAGCCCAACGTGGGAATAGCGACTAACAGCTGTATTATACATGAAGAAGTGTTTGATATTATATTAAATGGGTAGCGAGAAAAGCTGAGTTTATGATGTTAAAACCTATTTCATGATACCGTGAGTACATTGATTTTGGAAGGTTAGAATCCATAGGTACAGTTGAGCAAAATTTTAACTCGTTGACAGGCCCAAAAACACATGCTTTGGAAGGTCATACAGTCGAATATCGAAAGGCATCTGTGCAGTGCATATAGTGGCAACATGAATATTTTACAATTTTTATGTATTGCCAATATAGAAATAATTCCTGATTTATTGGCACCGCAGAATGACCCGACTGTTGGCCATCATCGTGGCCTATCTGATGTACTTTAGTAGATGTAGCATAGTCTGACAAACTTTGTGTGTACTCTGAGCGAAATAACCTGAATTCATGAGCTGTCTTCTAGTCAATTTACTCAGTTTCAGCAGCTTAGTCCTCCACGGGAAAAAACAGTAGCTATTTAGGCATGAATGAACAATGGTTCAAATGTCAACCTGCGAGTTATTATGATAGTGAGATGCCCGTTGTTGTGTTTGAGAGCATGGACGCAGTATTTGGACCACACGGGCTTCTTCGCCGACTATGTTTGACAGTTTGGCTGTAGGCCTAAGTACGCCGATGACGACATGAAAACGGTGGCAACCGCTTTGATAAGATACGAATAAAACAGGCTTGTCTTCGAGTATGAAGCACCTACTAAAACTACAAGACCTGGCGAAGCTTCTTTTCTTGGTTCAGACAAAACAACTGTGTTTCACAAACTCTTCACTGATGGGCTTTTTGCCGTAGGCATCAAGAAATATTTTCTATTTTTTGTATCGTTATTAATGTTTAACGCATTCTAACACTTTCCATCTCGATACTCCATTTGTCTAGACGTTGGAGTTGTGTGCTGTGCTGGTCGACCTGTTTCATCTGATACCTTTGGCTACGGCCAAGCACGTTTCGTTGCTGATCGAACTTGTGGTACGTGCTGAGCGTGCGCTCAACATTGAACCCACCAGTCCTTTACGTCTACCTCTGGTTAGGTTTTTGGCCCGCTATCCGGCTGAGACCTGTGCAAACCTGCTTACTGGATCCAAGTGGCCGTACGATGCTCATGCGCAGCGCATATTATTGGTAAGCCGATTGTGCTCGGTCCTCGTTGATGGAACATGCATGCTATCCCATGGGCGACAACGTCAGCATCTTCGATCATTGTTTTTTTATTTTATATCTCCCTCAATAGATTGTGGATAGTGACGTTAACAGCTGCAGACCGTAGCTGGTTTTGTTCCAAATTTTTATTACTATCTGCAACACCTTCCAATTGATGTACACAATGTGATCCTCGCTTTCCGGTAATCATAGTTTTTTTCTCTTGTCAGTACGTCGATCCTCGCTTGGAAACAAAATTTTTTTCTCTTGTCAGTACGTCGTGGGTTGCGCTCAAGGACAGTCAGTGGCGGAGTATTTAAAAACCAACCATCATATTTTGTCGGATCTTATCCGTCCAACGGAAATTTCGGAACAGAAGTGTAAGTTTTCCATGTTGTTTCCAGCCCAGGAATGTTATTTAGAATTTAGCAGCGTTTCCACTGTCTGCTGGACATTAGTGTAGCCTTTCAAAAAACAGTGTGTTCATTGTCGCTTCAATAGTACCATGTGGTTGGGTGTCACCGCTACCTCCCAGTGGAACGGTCGTATACTTCAGCGATATGCTTTCGGCAAATCTAGCGAGCAACCCGACTAGCTTACACAGCCTACCGCACCTGCTTACAGTACCTTCTCCCTCAAAGTGAGATCAAAATTAGCTTTGGTCAATTCCCAAGTGGTGTAATCTCAAATGATTCTAAGCCCTACAATCATAAAGAAGATAGATGCACGTAAAACCTACATTGATTTAAGCATGGCTTGTGTGTAACCTAGATACATTCGCATTTGACACGTCGTTCTTTAGGACCAGTAGGTGAAGGGTGAACATTTTACGATAAGCGGCTTTCACATAATGCTAAATATCCGGATTGCGTCTAAAGGAAATCGGTGAAATACACTCGTTCGAAAATTAAGTTGGTGGGTTGTATATTCAGTCAAGAAAATATACGCTGATATCTCAAGAATGGTACCAACTGAAACATGTGGCATTTGAGCAGTATATTGATCTGAAAAACATCACAAACCAGTGATTCAGTTGACTCTTTGGTCAACATCGAAGTAAAGTACTAATGAGCATATTTCACCGATTGCGCACAACCTACCCAACGACCCCAAGAAAAAAATCCTTCAGCTATAGCACCCCTTGGGTGCCTAGCTCCAACGCCACCAGAGGCAGGCATGAGGGATTGGATACTGCCAGTTTGCCCAATCCTAGGTCGAGATACAGAAGTCCAGTTCGAACCATGGACCTTCCTTTCAGTAAGTTAGCGCTCAAATCATTTAAAAGAAACAAGGCGTTCAGCTGTAGCACCCTTCCGGTGCCTAGCTGCCATGCCACCCGAAGGAAGCACGAGGGCTGGGATACTGCCAGGTCGCCCAAGCCTAGATAGGGGAAGTCGAGTGGCGGAGGTCGGATTCGAACCACGGACCTTTCCGGTCAGAAATTGCGCTCTAACCACTTGGGCCATCTCGCCCCCAAACAATTTAACCGTTTCACACTTGATCCCAAAATGGGAGAAACTGGTCGTCGGTTGTCGAAGAATTTTCGGCAACCTTGTAGATGGTATTTCCCGTCTAGGAAACTATCTTAGCTCTGTCGATTAGCATATGATAGTGACAGTTAGATTTTGCGTCTAAATTCGAGATCACGTTTCGGATAAGTTGAGCAGATTTTGAGTAATTTGGAAGACTACACTCAATGCGATCAGTTTTGCCGAAATTATTTGTTGATGGTAGTTTTGAGGAGATAAGATAATTCTGATTTGAGATATCCTTTGAGTGAAACCAATGTATGCTGGAAAGCCGAGAAACACTGTCCGAGTGTGTTATTCTTACTGGGGATCATTATACATTCGAATCTCACGAAACTTAATGGAGTGTCTAACCCGCGACCTCCCTGCTAGTAGTCTGAACGCCTAACCGCCTGATCACGGGTGACTGATCAGCATTCGGATTAACTCGCACTTAAACAGTCCGCTCACAATTCCAGTCTATGAGTATCTCGGAGGGAGATTGGTTTCATAAACGCCTGAAACCTTGATCTGAGAAATCTTCAATCGGAGAGCCATTCAGTACGTGATCACATAATGTGCCTTGCGTGATTGAAGCATGAGTGGCGTCATATCCTGTCTGTGTGAGTTAATCACAATAGTGATCAGTCGGGGCTTAATTGTCCAAACTACCAGCTGAAAGGTCGCAGGTTCAAAACACCTTGAAATTTCATGGGATGTACACTGCAATTGAATCCCAATATGGATGCCGCAGCTGTACAGAAATTCTTGTTGTGTATTGCGCCGGTTGCTCACGTTTCTATTTTCTTCATGCCGAACGACTGCTACCAAGAAATCAGCACAACTTGCGAACTGCTAAACTTGTGTTTTCCTTTTAAAAACGGTCAATTAGTTTGATCCGCTTTACATCACATTCGATTGGGCCTCGACACGCCTCATTGCGTTAGACAGTGTGAAATGTCTCAAGGTGTGTATCCTGATTACTTAGAGCGTCAAATTTGCGTAAGTCTTCAAGAATAGGGCCAACTGCAGTTTGCACAAACGCATAAACGCGATCACACAAATGTGCAGATCGATTCTTGGTGATTATCAGACAAGTTCCTTTCTAGTGAATAGATTTGGAGTTGCCTGTTAGTTATTTGTACTCTTAAAATGTGATTATTCAATACCTGAAGCGCTCACGTATTTTCTTTTCTAGCTTCCACTGCAGCCGAAAGCAGTTGTCTATTGCCTCGCTATGGTACTCCACTCACGGCTGCTTGTCCCAGACATCTAGCTATCCGAGTCGTGCATTTGCTGCGAAATTTGTTTCCCAACTGGTTACTCCACACACAGTCTATCACCGAGGATTCTCCCAAATCGAAATATCGTTACAAGGCTCTAGGCAGCCCATCTGGTTCAAAGTCATGCTCTTCGTCTTGCCATCCTGTGGTCGCTTCCCTGCTAAGTTATTGGCGCTCCGATGCATTTGCTAGGCGTCAAGCTCATTTGACTCTTGTAACTTTGAACAGCGGTCTGCGTGACGAAAGCAGTTCGCTCACACCGACAGGAATGGAATTCGTTGAGCCCGAAGAGAAAACGGACGCTGGCTACTCTGCATCTGCACATCAGCCGGTGACTGACTCCTCTCTGGAGCCCGGGCTACTGATTTCCAGTGGGACTTCGTGTTGGGAGCACTGGGACGAACCGCGTCTGCTGCTTGACTGTTTACTGGATTGCGTCAGGTAAGCCTTTAACGACCAACCTGGTGTTGTCTTTCGCAACTCACGGCATACCAATCCAGTACTTTCTCTATGTATTGAGTCACTTTTGCAAGCAGAGTTTACCTTGCTCGTCGTATTCTGCTCTTCTGCGCGGCGATGATTTTCCTGGCAGGATACAACGGGCAAGTGACCATTTGGCTTCTCTTGAAAGTGGCGTCGCTCCAGAATCCTGGATGATGAAGAACGTTCTCGTTGCCTTTCAACGAGCGTCGCCTCTTGCTGGTCACTATTAGACGAGAAGCTGATCTTCATTGACTAGGTACAATATATGAGTTATTATAGTTTTTTCACTCTTTTGAATTGTTTGTTGGCCAACATACAGGTTCGGAAGGCTTCACTTCTTTTTCCCGGATTATTTAGGACTTATCCCCCGCTAGTATAACCCCAGTTAATCTTGTCTCACCTAATGACGAATGGAGGAACGTACAAATCAATACCGGTCATCAAAAATTCAAAATCACACTGATGAGTGCATAAAATGCCTAATTTCGTTGCGAGAACCAGAAGAGGTGCCACACTATTGTAGTTGAGACGACTTAGTCGTTAAAACGCGGATTCACTGACCGGAAGGTCCGTGGTTCGAACCCGACCTCTACCTCTTGACTTTTCCTATCTAGGCTTCGGCAACCTGGCGGTATCCCAGCCCTCGTGCTTTCTTCAGATGACATGGCGGCTAGGCACCGAAATTGTGCCATAGGTGAATAATTTTAACCTATAGTTCACGCGCTTTTCATGCGTGAGCGACAGTTAATAGCAGTCATCACGGGAATATTCTGAATTCTTTTTTCGCAACGTTGCCTTTAGCTTATTAGATATGTTTGGCAGCCCATTTAGTTCTTTGATCACCTGTCGTCTATGGTAAATGGGTTGGTGGTAGTCTTTGACGACATCCTGTCCATTTCCTAAATTGTTGTGGAAGTGCGACCTAAATATTCCGCGAATCGATTATTTTCAGCTCATAGAACGCCTCGGGCTTCATTTGGGCTGATATTCCAGATGTAGTTCGCTACCATATCTTGGGATGCCGTGGAATAGAGGAACAAGGGAGTTGACGACAATTGAGTCATTTTAGTCGTCTAAATGAGATCGTGAACAACTTCACATGTATGCATTTATGTCAGTGATTGATAAGTTGAGTCTTGGCTTCCTCATCCAAGTAGGTAGTAGTTTTCAACCTGACTGAGTTTCCTGGTCAATTTTTTCATATTTTGTTGCTAAGTCACAGGCTGTCTGCATCGCGGTCGTTTCCACTCAGCAAAGGACCTGGTAAAGAGAGCTGTGTGGGTTAGGTAGCCCTCTGACACGTCAACTACCTATCACGAGGACTCCCGGTATCAATTACAGCGAGTTGGCTCTGAAGCTACCCGTCGTCACATTGTAGCTGGACGGTTTAGAGCATTTTCTGCCCTATCGCCTCACAAGGGAAATGCAATTCTGTCAAACCGACTTATTGAACTCTCGATTATCTCATCAATGTCCGGAAGTTTATTTGATCCCCCACTTCTACCCTGACTTCACACCTAAGTGGTGTGCTAGGATTCCGCTGGGCTAGTTGACTGTCGTGTTTCATTCTTCGTGTGTGCGAAAGCTCAGTTGTCTTTTGGGTTCTTACGTTTTCCGTTTTGTGTCTTGCAGATCGGACCCAGATAATTGTGATTTGCTGTTCATCGTTGTTATTGGTTCGGCACGGCTGCGCTCAGTTGCTGGGCTACACCCCTTACGCGCCTACCTGGATACATTCTTACCAACAGCCTCCATCAGCTGGCACCGTCGCCTGTTCCTGCATTATGTTTCCCTAGTCCGTCATCGTTTGACCGATACACACGGTGTCGATCCTTGCCCGTTCGTAGTCGGTGCGAACTGGAATACAACGTCGGGCGACCTGTATCGACTGCTAACGCATCTTATGATACCGAGTTTGACATGTGCTCTACAAAATACCTCACACGAGGAATTTATTGGTGTGCCACCAGACCCCTATACCGACAATGGTGAGTTGTCTCACTCACATTAGCATATAACCCAACAGAAGCGTTTTCTTATCCTGTTAGGTTCATTACGTTCGCGCCGATGGCTTTTCGGTTACATCCTATATGATGCACGCTATTTGATTGAGTGCATTCACAATGTCATGTATATTCCTTGTATGTATGATATTCTTTAATTTCCAGACAAGGACTTGGTGCACCTTTTCATTTCGGTGCTTCTGGGGGACCCGGATGTTGAACACTCAACAGAGCTACGGGTAATGTACTATCAAATGGCCATTTTATTCACACACTACGTTCCAGAATATATTCACTTGGAGGGGCCTACGTAAGTTCGGTTGTTCTTGTTGGTTACTTCTGGTATATTCTCATTTTTTGTAGCTTTATTCTCCATCTGTTTGATTGCCCTTTGGCTGAAGTAATCCCTTCAGTCCAGTGGCCTTGGTGGCAGACCCCTTCATCAGATATCCACGTACCTTCCTTTTAGCAAAGTTGCGCGCATATCCATAAAAGAAGCGGTTAGTGGTTATAAGGTTTGCTTCGTTGCAGTCGCCGCTCATGAATATGACCCTGTCTTTTAACCAAAAGGGAGACCTTTTGGCCACCAAATTGTCGGAGTTGCTGTGTCAGTGACCGTATTTTTCAGTTTAATGTTATGTAAGACGGCTGATGTCATAGTTATATTTGATCCTTTATTCCGTGGCCCTATCAGGCGATTGGTCGATAATTAGGCCTCTGACGCACGCGGCAGGAAACGCTGGGACGTGCTGAAGTGATAATAAATGGTGAAGATAGGAAAGTTGAATGAAACAATGAACGATCCTCATCCTCATCGATAACAGCGATATACCCGTTATACGTGTTGGTGCGTAGCTGTTACGCAAGCAAAAGAGAACCTTAGAAAAGAATTGGAGGAAAAAGAAAATAGAAGTCCTACGTTCCTAGGTGAAACGAAGTACGTGCGTTCACTTTGCATTAGCATTGGAATAAACACATTTGAGCACTATGTCGAAGTGGGATGCCATCAGCGAGTTTGATCCGGCGTCCGCCGCGAACCCTACCTAACATAAACCCAGTGCACAAGGTACCTCACCTAGACATGAGGTTCACTGTATTCGGATACTTACTTTATTCCACAGGGCTTCTAGCCATGTTCAAGGAGTGTCACTCTAGCGCAGACAAGAAAGTGTAAAGATCTCACTATACCCACTAGCTGCTTTCCCTTCATATTGATGCGATATGGTCTTTTCCCCACCAAACCCTCATCAATAGTGGCTTGGAGCAGAGGGCAGTGCTTTCGCATTTCCAAGTTTTATTTGATGACCTAGCGATCCTGTTTCTTTGCGTTCCACTATCGTTTTTTATACCCTGTAACCGGAAGAATTACGCAGACATGGGTTATCAGGCGTTTGAAACCATCTAAGATCCTCGAATGAGGAACCCAAGTTTCATGAGTTACAAGTTTTTGGCAGATGCCTCGTATACATTTAATTTTAATAAATTTCTTTTTTGAAGCATAATGCGATGTTTGTCGGTCTTTCAAAGATAAACAATTTGTTGTATTGTTCGGTTATGCGGGGAGTGCAGTATGTCACAAAATGTCCATTCAGTGTATAGCTGTTACCGGTTGCATCAATGTGTGGTCGTGCATGCAAAATATTAGTTGGGTCATGACAGTGTTTAGAAAGAACTGCTAGAAGGGCTTACTTTAAGTCATTTGTTCTGGGTGCCGTACTACCATTTCAAAAACCCCAAGCAAACAAGGAAATTGGGAAGTGTTCCGTGAAGACTGCCTTGTAGTCTTACCGGGTCTGAGTTGGATATAGAGAGATACCGGCTGACAATCATTTCGCCACGCAGTGTATTGTGTTTTCTGCCCTTTGTGTCGTATATTCTGTTTGCTTTTCTCTTCTCAATGTGGCTCTTTTTATCCTGTTCTCTTTTTAATTTAAACACAGCCCTCAAAGTTCTCGTCTCGAACGACTGATCAGTTTCGCTTGGCCGTGCACGACCAGCAGCTTGAGCGTGGTTGATTTACAAGAAAAGTACACCGGTCTGCAGCTGTTGGCCCATTTGATTTCCAAATTTGACGCGGTTAAATCTATGGCTGTTCAGGTTTTTCATTGCTTGGCCAAAGGCACTCACACAGAGACGAAGAAGATTGTTAACCCAGCTCTGGACGTTCTGATCCCTGCCTGGGTGCAAGGACCCGATGAGCAGGTGTGTTGTGTTCCTGTTTCCGTTCTGGCCCCTTTCACCACTAGTACATGTTTTGCCTTATTTGCCGGCCCTGTTTGCCGATAGCATTCTCTCCAAACGTCGGGGGACGAGCTGGATGTCTTACTATTGTATCTGCCCGTGCGAACACTTTCAGAACGTAAAGTTACAGTTGATTTCAACCATCCTCTGTTTTTTTACTCGGGCGATCCTTTTCGGTGTTCAGTTATGTTCGGTGATTAGAGTAGGTTCTCTGGCGACTACAGTCTTAAGGTTCGTTGTGCACGAAAGGGCATACAGGAATGTTGTTGATTGAACATTGTCTTCAACTGTTTTTCGGGTCAATATCACGATCTTGTCATTCGGTGGATGTGTGGTCGTCGAAGCACATTTTATGAAACTATAGGCGTCCTTCATTTTCACGTAGATCTCACACTAGTGACCGATGTTCATTTCACACCTTATAGCAAATTTTGGCTTCTACGACGCGCAAGATCATGCTTGAGGATCACGGCATCCAGTCATGTATACATATCCTGTAAGTTTCCCTTTGTTAACTGCTCATTCAATCTCTGCTTTCCTGAATCCGTTCAAATCTAGTTCTTATAAACAACAATCTGTTTGCTTTTGAGGTTCTAACAGGCTTCGTGAATTTTCTTATTTATTCTTCTCCCTAGTGGTATAATTGTGCGACACGCCGACCTATACTACCCCATCCGTCGCCAACTCTTACCTCACCTGATTCTCATCATCTCGCGTCTCTCTACTCAACAAGTAAGTCCTGTGTTCACCGGTGGGGATTACTTGTTGTCTTAAATGTTTTCAGTTTGTTTCAAATAGCAATTTAACCTATGGCTTCATTTTTCGCCCCACTCAATTTACAGCTCCCCGTGGAGCAACGGCGGCTCGCACTAGACATGATCGATACAGCAGCTCGATGGGACCACAGATGTCGACAAGTGTTGCTCGAATCGGGTATGGATGATGTAGAATACACGTCGTCTGTCAGTGCCTCTGTTGAAAATTTGTATCCAGAACAATCCAGTTCTCAAATTCCGGTCCCTCTAGTAGGTTTTTAGTGTGCCCTGCTACCGTGTTAGCGTTTGACTGGTTTCACTCGCATCTCAAAAGTATAGGACACTCCACGATTATCCGTGTTTTCATTCTCTTCGTTTCAGCCTGAAGGTGCTCCGATAGACAAAGCCCAGCGCGACCAGCTGTTGAATCTAATGATTCGATTCGCTTGCCAGGTAAGTAAGGTCATTCAAAAACAAGGTGTCATGTTCGGTGCTACCGTTTACAACGTTTCTCCTAACTGTTACGTAGCAGCAGCTGGACGACCATGTGGTTAGTCGATAAACTTGTATTGGGTTTCACAACCCAGTGATGATCATCAGCCCATAAAAACGGGGTTGTTTTCCTCTGCTTTTATTTTTTTCAACCGGGAAACGCTTAATTTCTTCAACTTGTCTTTGGCAACCACTAGCCTACTGTTTTTGAACGAGCATTCAAAGATTCGTGTATGCCATAGTTCCAATTGGGGTTTTTACTTTATGTCACAGACGTAGTGCCTTTTTATCTGATGTCGAGAGCACAGTTTTCTGCTGTCACGCAGGGGACCTTAGAACCGTCCGCGAAAAGCCGCTAAAGTGAATTGTCTAAGTGCAAGACTGTCTGAAGTGGATGTTACAGATCTAATTTGGCCCATATTTTTTGAATTGCTCAACATGTGTCCATTTATCCGAATATGGATTCATCGCACTGTTTTTGTCTATTCCGCAGGCAGTCGATACAAGCCAGAATGGCAATATGTCTGAGGCCTCCGTCACTCGTGCCTTGTCACAGTTGGAATTCGCACTACGCGCAGATGTATGGGGTACTGAGTCTTGTGAACTTCGCTTGGGCTTTATCGACCGATACTTTATTCCTGAGGATAACTCAAGCTCCAATCCATCCAGCACGGCCGTTTCTGCCACAGGTCCCAGCGGATCTGGTGCTCCCAACGTCTCATCGGCATCGACCGTTACCGGCAGTAACATATCCGGATCCAATGCAGGAAATGCTTCAAGTGGAAGTCTTGGAACCACACAGACCACCAATTTGTTGATGGCGCTAGAGGTGCTCCGAATATTGTTCACGTCCCTGGTATGTCATGTGGACAACACTTTTGTAGCGTCTGTTGTATTTCGTTAAGCCACTGCATCCACCACGGATTTCAGCCGTTTGGTTTGTGGACAGACGAGCAATCAACAGGGGTCCGTATTTTCCGACTCAAGATTTCATGTTTTCCACAACAAAATTTCCAAGCTTACGTGTTAACGATTGTCATGTACCTGGTTTCTGCGCGCGCATTATTTTCTGTCGAAATGTCCACTCTATTGATATTCTGACCAGGCTCTTCGACAAGCAAGGTAATCTAGGAGAGTAGAACGTCCTATGTATTGAATAAACATAACGCCATTTGGTTATGTTAGAGGGTGTCTCTAAATATCATTTTCATCCACACGAAACCCAATCTGACTGACCAAACGATACATCATCCCCTCATAGAATGCCTTTGGAACCTTTGAAAATCGTTCACCGTCGCGTTTATTCTCCAAACCTATTTGCCCCCTAAACGTCTAAAACACCATTTTTCGAGGGTCTTTCAGAAATAGCGTTATTTGCTTCTTTGTCCATGTCGCTCACTTTTTGATTCCGTATTTTTCAAAACACGTGCCATGAGTGGTCAGAATGCGTCAAACAAGAAATTTCAAACTTATCGAAGAACTGTACGATGTTACCATTCTGGGTAAATTACTGTTGTTCGTCTCCGAATCGCTCTCGACTATTAATGTGGTTCTGATTGTAGCTATGCACAATTTCATGAATCCTCTTTCACCAGCATCCAATTCCAGATCTTTCTCTTACCTTCTCACATTGTCTCGCAAATCCAATGATTGCTTGATTTCAGCGTGCGAGTTTAGAGTGCTTACAACCACTCGAAATGCGCTTTTGACTGCCGCAACCGCGTCCACCAGATTAACGGTTTGATCCTATTCTCTTTCTGGTGTTTACTACCTGGTACTGGTTACATTATTAAGCCAACAGGCTTCACAATATGTCTGATGAACAGAGGTCAGCTGCATACACGGTTCTGGGACAGGTGTGAAATCGATTGAAATAAGTTTGCAGGAAACTCGGGCCTTCTCCTAGCTAATGAGTCTTAAAAAGGGCGAAACCGGTCGCTGGCCGTCGAAAATTTTTTAGAATCTTTCTGAGTGCTTTCTCAAGATAACTTAAACATCTTTATTCTAAACCCCAACCAAGTGACCCTTTTAGCGTGAAGTTGTTTGTATATTTTTTTAATCCGGTTAGTGGTGTTCTTCAGTCGATTATGTGGAGCACCCTTGGATGAAAAAAACGTGGGTCTACAAAATTAGGATAACTCAGCTTTTGGTGGAATGCCTCATCGCGTGGAAAGTTCCCTTTGTCGAAGATTTACTATGCCTTTTTATGTTGACCTATGTTATATTCACAATACCAAGCAGGTTTTACCTGTTAGTTCCATTGTGCAACCATTTTTAATCGGATGCAAATATAAGGACAGACCTGTTTTCATGGTATCGTACGGTTTATTCAAGGCTGGATGCCGAGTGAGAATTATATAGGGAAACATGAAGCAGGTAATGGAATGCCCTTTCTAGATGAAACTTTGTGTCAGGTAGCACAGCGTCTGTTTTTTGTATTGTTAAGTGGTGAATAGCAGTTGTAAGGCATCGTGGTTAACTTTGCTTGAATTGGTTGGCAGAATGTATGATCATCCTGTATCCTCTGCAGAACCAGGTGCACATGCAACGACCTCGCAGCGATCCATGTTTTCCCCCGAGGTTCATTTTATATTTTCGAAAATTTTGATATCCCGCACTGCGCAGAAAACAAAGACCCGTTATCGTCAGTCAGGCTTAATTACTGTCCTCGTAGACAACATCAATGTTGACACTAATGCTTCGCCGTCGTGCGGCCAAAATTTTTGAGGTATAAGAAAGAAAAGCCTAGACAGGCGCATATCTGGCGTTAGTCTGTGCCAGCAAATGTAGACAAATTGACCGCACGAACACCGCCTAAATTGGTTAGCAGTTGTGCCATATAACATATCCCAACCTCAGTTGGGGTCATGTGAACCCAGTTATGGAAGACAGCCGCGCCAACACCACCAAAACTTTGCGCATGCTCTTACACCGTCTGTGTGTCACACGATGTCCGTCCATTGTGTTAGAGATAAAGAGAATAACATTAGTCTCCGTAAATTGTCTTAGCATGCGTAACACGTGACAGTCACCATAGTTTATGGTGCTGGATACTTTCCACGACTGGTGCACCAGGTATCTATTCGAAAAAAATGCCCTCTAGTTACGAAATCATGGTTTATTTCTTTCAGTAGCCATCAGATTTAATCGCCTTAGGATATTGGGGTATTTGCGCGTGCTTCTAAATGAAGCATCAAGAGCTTTAGTTCCATGGCATCACGTCGGAAACCTCTAGTCCATGTCTTTTCAATGCATCATTCCGGAATGGGTTGTTATATCTGCCTTCGACACTACGCCTAGCTTTATTTTCACTTCTTTCAGGAAAGCCCTACTTTGCTGCAGAATGTGAAGCATTTCAGTTCGGGGCTGTGTACTCTACTCACTCGACAATTGGCCAATGTACGTCTCATCCGGTCCTGCTCCAACCTACTTCGTGCCGTTCTTGAACGTTTCCCTGCAGACGCTTCTCATCGGCAAAAGATCACAGCATACGCGGAATTGTTTGATATCTATTCTGCTACCCTAAAGACCATTCAGGAGTCGTTTTCATTGTATAGTGACAAGTGAGTCAACTGTTTGAATCTCACTGACATCGTATTTCTTGTATGTTGCTCGAATTTTCGCTAGTTGTCTTCCTCCCTTCAGTGAGACATTCTATCCCGCTGATAAGGTATGGTTTCCGTCTTCCATCTATTGTAGTGGACCAAAACCCACATTGCTCGCAAGACTAGTTTGGTCCAGCTGGTGAAACTGACCCATCGCCTCATTCAAGATGTCATCAGCCCTGGATACAGTTCGGGTTCCCAAGACACTGTGGCTAGTGCTCGTAAGTCATTCCTTCACCGTAATGACTACCAAACCGGGAGTGCCCATTTTACTTAAGAAATCAAAATCAAAATTCGAGCCTAAAAGCCATCGTTTACTACCCTAGCGGCAACGCAGAAAGTTGGTAGTGATTCGTATTGTTTTCCTGTTAATTGTAAACAGTGTGTGTGCTACAGATTACACCATTTCCATACCCACAATTTTTTCTAGAACTGACAGATTTACTGATCAATGGTCTTGAAGTGATCAAATCTCGTCTAAATGTGGTGAGCAACGAGATGCGTAAGAATTCATTTGGACCTGACCTTTGTCTGATACTCGATCGTGCCCGCGATGCTAGGTTGTTTCGAGCCGTCATAAAAATTCTGCGAGATTGGATTAACGTTCCAAAGTCTGAAGAACATTTCGCCCCAACGGCACGGGAGAAGGTCAATTTCTTCCATAAACTGTGGCAGGCTTACCCACGATGGATTGATTCAAATCCAGATGTGGCCCGGGAACTTTTGGAATGCATTTATGAGGTGAGCGGTAGTCGCCAACATAAGTAATATCAAATTTACTCCGCTATTTCATCCCCTCTTACTGAACGCTTACGCTGTTACGCCATCTTCTATCCAGTGTTCATCCATCACTGGCCCACGACGAAGGCCCTAGTTTCCCGAAGATTGTTGGTCGAGTTTTGCATTTAATACTCGTGCACCTGATGCACGGCTGTTCATTTCTGAAGCGGTGTTCGCTCAGAGTTTCAAGACGGGTTAACTGGTTCTGGGTGTTCACTAGATGACTCAGCGGTTAGAGCGCGAATTCACTGACTGGAAGTTCAGTAGGTCAGACGACCTTTGCCTCTCGACTTCCCCTGTCCAGGCTTGGGCAACCTGGTAGTATCCTAGCCCTCGTGTTTCCTTCTGGTGGCGTGGCAGCTAGACACCGAAAGGATGTTACAACTGAACAATTTTTTCACCAATCCCCTTCAAAAATGCTCATTTCTTTCACCATTAGTACGCACTCTGCAAAAATTCGTAATTATTTATGCTTGCCTACTTTACCCACCTATTCCGGTAAAGGCTTTCTGCGACCTAGTTGCGCCAGGCAGGTTGCATTTTAACTTTTCGCCACTGCAACTTACCGAAACGCACCCATCGCACACTTCTGTCGATCTTCATAACCCAGGTATTTTCTCGTACCGTCTAACTACTAAAGTCGTCGCTTAGCACGATATCAAGCAGATATTGCCCATAGCCAGAAAGGAATTTATTTGCTCTATAAAAGCGAAAGCTTTATTCACTTATTCTCAGAGCAATAGTGTGTTATCAGTTCAGGTATTTATTTGTCTTGGCCAGCTACGCTGCGAAATTGAATCAATGGAGCCTGAGTGCTTAACCAATGCATTTCTGAGGCATCATGTTTTCTTTGGGGGATACGTGTTCACCGAAAAATGCTCAGATATTGATTCGCCGCTAATTATTTGGCCAGTTCACTCGGTTACCCTCGGTTGAACATCAGCAGCGAATTGTGTATTTGTGTGGAGGGTCGACTAATGCGGCCTTCACCTTCCATAATGCAGATGGTTGCCTTCTGCTTCACATCGGATCGATTTGGTACACCGACGCGACGTGACCTGAGATCCTGAAGCGAATTTGGGAGGCACTATTAAAAAGTACACAACAGTCTGAATAGATCGACTGCAGGTTCTAAAAGCAACATGTACGTGCATTTCTACAGCTTCTTCACGTTGCGCCTGGCGTACCACGGTTTTTGGAAGGTTTTCATCGAAGAAGCATGCAAGCTACCCGTGAAAAACCAATGTTTTTTAAAGTTACCAAATGATCTAATCCTAAAAAATCGATCAACAAGCGGCAGTTGAATGTGTTCGTCACTCCAAATGACAAATCACTAGTTGTTCGGGGGCCAGCCGTCCCTAATAACCGAACATTACATCATTTGGACGGATGTCACGTGCACGACACGGGCCAGACGAAGGCCTGCCCTGATTGGTCAGAATGCCAGCCAATCCGAGTCAAGCACCTTTGACTCGACGCTTCTCGCCCCCTCACGGACATTCTGGCACGACCTTGTGGAACACTCTGTGACTACCCTATCCATAAGGGGCTGTGTAGAGCTGCCGTGCCTTTTGATATACGATAGTGGGTGGAGCAGGAAGCCAAGGGACCGATACAGAGTTGCATGATCGTCCACCAAGTCACAACACTAGTGTAGACTGCAAAAAGTTTATTACAACGCCTATCCAGCCAGGTAGGTTGTGTTCTACCGAATTCACTCACAGGAACAATTATAGTGATGAACTGCGCACCACTAATTCGTTGTCTGGACTAATCAGTAGCGTAAAAAAACACCTTTAGCTGCCACATATTGTACTTGCACCCAGATCAGTCCTGCTTCTCAACTAGCCGGTCCGTTCTTACGGCAGGTAGATCTATCTAGTCACATTTCGCCTTTAGTTTAAGGTTGATTGGTTTATCACAAACGAACAGCACCCACTGGTACCCTTAAAGATTAAATTATACATCTAGGCAAATGTGCGCCAGATATATTGTTGTACGTACTCCCACCAATATGATAGCTCGCTCATTTTTGAACCACCTACAGGCTTGACAGTAGCGGATGAGGAGTAGCCTTTGAACTGTGTCGGCTGGGCGGGTTTTCAATTCCTAAGATATCGCATTCAGTTTTTCTCCTAAGGCCTTCCAAACAAACTATTTCTCGGAGTCATGACTATTTATCCTGCCTTCTCGTCATCTAGGTCTACATCAGTGGAAACTTATCCAGGAATCAAGAACTATACATGAAACTGGAACAGGCATTTTGTTGTAGTTTGCTCGCACCATTTCCTGACATTCGTGAGAAGTTCACCTCACTCTACTTGGAAGCATCGCAGCTTCAGTTTCCGCTCCAATCGGGTGCGAAAATTGCGGGCATTGATGCCACCACGTCACACCCGGATGTCACCTTTACAGAAGCCTCTCTGAACGAGTCTAGTTCCGCTGCCTCGTCACCACGTCCTGCAACGGATGCCGCTGGGGACAGAGAACCTGACCTGCTCGAAATGAACTCTCCGCTTGTGTGCCAATCTGCGTCCCTCCTGGTTCGTCTGCTTTTCCTGTTTGTCTCATGCAACTGGGATGAGGCACACTTTCGTGACGGGTTTTGGTTGTCCCTGTTCCTCGATGTGAGTGTTTATTTTTTCATCCTGGTTTGCATGCGTATGCTTTGATTACTTTGTGTCCACTCTTTCAGGAGGGTGCGGTCAATTCATTGTGCATTACAAGTATTTACATGCATTGATCTCTTAACAGACATTTTTAAACATTTTAAATTGACACTGACTAGTAACCAGACAGTTTCATATTCGAACCCAACCTCGGGTTCTCGAATGCTCCTGTCTCGCCTTGGACACGGTGACAACCTCCCAGATTTCGTGCTTTGATTTTCAGGAGTGGCTGTGCACCTAAGGAATACTACGGATGAACGTTTGTCCAGGTTTTCTTCACCATTCTTCTCTGCCTTCGTTTATTGATGTACAATTTGCTTGAAACAGCGGTGACCAGGTCATGAAATCTGTCTTGTGGCCTGCTTTCAAGTTCAGTATGGCTACTCATTCTGGTCAAACTAAACTTATCAATTTATTTATGCGTGGCGAGCTTTGTTTACACCTCTAGAGTACAGTTAACCGCAATCGAATTTCCATTCAACTAAGTGGGATAGGTGAAGTTAAAATTGCGGCTGAACGATTTTACACTTGTCATTGTAGTGGACGCAGCTAAATTTATTGTTCCGTTTCGCGTTCACAGTTTTTGTTTTGTAAATAGTATCCAATTTTTACGTCTGCCAGTTCACACAAATCCTTACTAAGACGCCCAGATATGTGATCTTTTCTATACCTCATTAATGTGGAGTAGTGAAATGTCTGCAATTGGTCATCCTGCAGGTTATTGCATTTTTTTGTTATTCATTCCAGGTTCTCCTCTGTGATGTGGACACGACTCTTCCACCGTGTCTTTCGGACACCTCTAACTGCTTTCCTGTCCCACCTGTTCTTACCCCAGTCACCGAGCAAACTACCTTGATTCGATCGGAGTCCGAATTGTTCAAGACCATGTCCAGTTCACAATCGGAACTTAACAGTTTGTTGGAACTGCAAACTAGAGGGCTAAAAGACATGGGTCGCGTGAGTCACTTTCGGTGTATGGTCTCTGTATCATCACAACGTACAGATAAGCTCAAGCACTCTCCAAACAACTAAGTGGCATAACTATCTGGGTTCCTTCCATTGTTCGTTCGCATGCAAAGTTGCATCTCCATAAGTCGTTCATAAGTTATTTCACCTACCCAGACGCAGATGACGAAAATTACCATTGCTGTTGTCAAGGTGTGTGTCATCTTTCCGGTTGCTTTGGGTCTCCGTATAATTACAAATGGCGTTCCAACAATTAGTTTCCATGCGGGGCGGCCAACGTTTCTACAGGTGTGCCAGTTCAGTTTCCTCAATAAAATGCTCATCTTAGACCACTTGGCACCTATGCATCGACTGGCTCCCTTTGATTCACGACAGTGGTTACCAACCTTCATCTGTGTGCCTCCATGACCGTTCGGTCCAAGTGGTTATAGCGCGAATTTACTGACCGGAAGGTCCGTGGTTCAAACCTGACCTCTACCTCTCGACTTCCCCTGTTTAGGCTTGGGCAACCTGGCAGTATCCTAGCCCTTGTGCTTCCTCCTGGTGGCATTGCAGTTAGGCACCGAAAGGGTGCTACATTTGAACGATTATTATTATTATCCTAACTGTTTGTCAAAATATCGTTCCCTCTTTCCGTAGATTTAGCACATAATTGAGTGTGTTAATACACTCGGGCTGCCTCAGAGGTAAGAGGACCACCTTTTTCAAAGAATCTTGTCAGTTCAGACTCTAGACAAGTTTCTAAGATGTACTGTACTCCCTCTCCTTTGCCAGGCTCCGAAAATTCCACATAAATTTAGCCCTTTTGTACTTCCAAAGGGGCAAATAACTATACGGTCTATTAGAGGGCGATTCGTACGGAGCAAGTCGTCATTCAGCAGGACAGGTTACCAGCAAGCTCGCCTCCGCAGCATAAGGAAGCTGAAGCAAAACGTCTTCCACATCCGCTTCGGTGCTATTTAAACTAGTAATGCCTAAGATTGATCTACAATTGTGCCAGGTGTCTGACAAGATGTCTCGAATTTGAGGATTGGTAGTTATTTGGATATAGACCTACGAAACGGCTCACCACTATCCGTTTTATCGTTTCGGATCACTCGGTCGCACAGCTGCGGCGCCGTTCAAAACCTGGACAACTGATCCAGGTAGTTCAAAATACGCTAGTCTCTATTTAACGACCCTTCCAATAATTTCTCCATCTCTAATGTTTTGACCCTGCTATAGTTTTTCCGAAACTAATTTTCACCTTACTAACACTCGATTTTGGTCGTACATTTACACACTGGTATTGGTTGGGGACTACTTTATTCCCACTAATAAGCACAATCTGGTTATTTTTTTGTTCGTTTGTGTACCGACACGACCATGTCAGCCAGTTAGTTATTGACGAATTGCACACCCGGGGAAACCATTTGTTTGTCTTTATGAGAAAACAAAAGTTGCATAGGCCAGTAAACGACCGAGCGCTTCTGAATTTATAGTATTTAGTAACAAAACGAAACCGTTTCAAACAAAAGGATGTTACACGAAGGTGGATAGCTAAATTTCGTAACACTCGCTTTGCGCTCTCCCTCTCCTAAAACTTATATTATTTCTTCCAATCCTTTTTCCTGAGGCTTTGGGGCCTTTGCATGGACTGTTTAATTCGTGGATGTATTTATTGCAGCCCGCCTTTCGATGGTAACCAATATTTTCGGTTCTACCGGTGGATACCATCTTTATATTTTTCAGTGCATTATTAGCTGCAAAACTTTCAGTCAGTAAGAAAGACCTCATATCCTATGTCCAGTCGTTTTCCGGCCAAGTTTATGCGTCCATTCCCTTGAATAGTAATCAAATGAAACCTCATCAGCTTGATCACATCCTTTGACTTTTCGTTTTTTCTTGTCTGTCTGACCGTTACCTTATACAAGTGATCATAAACAGATTTACATCCTGAAACTTAGTAAACCTTTCGTATATCTTTTTATCCACCAGGTAACCTTTCGTGAAGGTCTTCGAGGAGTGTTATGTCTGGCTCATCGGTCTCCAGCTTTGGCCAGCCACCTTTTCTCCCAACTTTGGCCACAACTATGGAACCGCCTGTTGTTACGGCAGACGCCTGTAGAATCAAGTTCGACCACAGACTCTGACTGTGTTACACCGACGCTGAATTTTGGGCCAGTAGATGAGGCTAGTGCTGATCCGCTAACGAACAGCTCTCAGAATCTGAGTGTTGCGGAAGTTCGTGCTTTCGTAATCCCTCAGCTTCTTCGTTTTCTAACCTCAGACCAACATGTTAATCCATCCGAACCGCAGCCGAGTGCATTGGGTGCTTTCTTGTCCAGTCTTGCGACTACTCCGGACTCCACCCTGTTATATCTTCCAGTACCGGCTATCAGTGTAAGACTTGATTATTGTGAAACCGATCCCTTACATTTCACCCATTAGTTTTTGTTTGTCAGCAGGATGGCTTTCAATCCTGACAGACTCCCCTGTCATCCATACAACACCGTACTCATTGACAGGCAGATCAATGGGAGTGTATTTTCAACCCGAAGATTTGAATCAAGTTTGATAAGGCTTTTGTACGATCATCCAAAACAAAAATAAGGTGAAACGATAGAATCTAAATTGGAAGCGAAAATAATAAAGCGGGATTTGAAGAAACTGAACAGTCCTCCATGATGTTGCTGCGCAAAAGGTCTGGTACCATTCTGGTCATTCGCGCTGATTACAACTCAGAATTGGATGAAGTCCCTTCTGGTAAACCGGATTTTGTCGTGAATTTGGTGTGATCGGATTCTATCTAGAAAAGTGTCCATGTTGTCATAAGAGCAGGAATTTATTCTTAGAAACTACATCCTACACCTCGATTGTACAGCGTTTCGAAAGTATACGCATAAAGTTACTTTGTAACACTGTCCTGTCCTTGCAGTCGTGGCTTATTCGTTGCTTAGCTGAGTACTTTGAACCGGTTAGATCCGGTCTCATTGCGTACAGTATCGAGAATTTCGGGATTGTTGAGACACTAATACTGGGAGCGAGGTACCAAGTTATCACCCAACTCGAATGGAAAGGTTGATTGAATCTCTCTAATAGGCCAATACGGGTTTGAAACTTCTCACTACCTATGTGCTAAGCATAATCCCGAAATTGAGTCAATCTTATTTCTTATTTACTTGAATGTCGAGCTTCACATATGTTGGAGTGATTACTCTTTTGCAGACTGTGATGCTTCAACTTAATGACCCGAGTAGGTTTAATTCAAGCACAGAGTCCTTCGACAGAAGTCATACCTCTGACCGGCATTCGAGAGTCGTATTTTCGAGTCTCGTCAAAGGACCGTGTTTTTTCTCATTTGTATTGTGTGCACTTGGGTCGCCACTGAAGACTTTCCATATTCTCGGCTCCTTCACATAGATTCCAATAAATAAATGATAAGATTTCCAATTGGACGGGCGTTGCGCTTCACTTTTTTTTACTGATCTTATTGTAGCATCTGTGGGCCTTGTTCATGTGGCCTGATTAACCTGTTTGATCCATCTTTCCTTTATTCTTCCCCACAGTACATTGGTTGTTCATACAACCAGTGGTACACCGTCGCCCTGTTTCTTGAATCTCTTTGTGCACGTGCCCTCAAGTCGCCAGGAGCGTCAGAATTTGTCTATTCGGTGGGTCTTCCTCCTCCGGAATCTGTGGACTCATCGACGGCGGGCTGTTTGAAGTTGAGCGACCTACCCTCGGGTGCGGCTGCGCTTTCACTCATAGCACTGTACGACAGTCTTGGAGAAGTTGATCATTTCACCGCCGCATGGTGGTACAGGTTTGCACTGAATGGATCTACTGAAAGTCGGTCGGCTTCGGTGCGGTCCAGTCCGTTCCTACGGTGTCTCGAATACGCAAAACACGGTCTCACCCTCCGCGCTTTGGAAGTAAGCTTAGACCAGTTAGCCGCCAACCAACCGTTAGGTTCCGGTCAACAAGCTTTAGAAAGTATTACAGTTGCGTCATCCGCGGCTGCTTCTTCCAACCGAACGGGTTCGTCAACCTCTACACGATACAGCACACCTTTCAGCACAAGCATCACTGTGGCTTCAGCTTTCGAACTATTTAGTGAGGATGTGAAACGGTCTCGCCAACCAACCGTTAGGTTCCGGTCAACAAGCTTTAGAAAGTATTACAGTTGCGTCATCCGCGGCTGCTTCTTCCAACCGAACGGGTTCGTCAACCTCTACACGATATAGCACACCTTTCAGCACAAGCATCACTGTGGCTTCAGCTTGCGAACTATTCAGTGAGCATGTGAACGGCTCTCGTCTCCACGATTATTGCGTGCGGTAAGTTAGTCTTGTGTAACACAAACTCCCTGTCTTCATTAGAAAAGAAGAGTGTGGATGGGCGTTCATATGAAACCATAGCCGGTATGCTTTCTTATTATTTACAAGTAGGTAGTGTACAATAATAAACCACTAATTATGAGTTTCAGACACAGCCCCACATAAGAGTCAAATAATTCGAAAAGATTTCCAGGACGATTTTATTTATCTTGTTTGATTGCAGCTATTTGAAGCAGTTGGGTCAATGGGATAGTTTGGACGCCTTGGCTTCCAGTTCCCAGACGAGTTCAGCATTTACAATGAGCGGACCGTCTGTTAGTGGACCGGGAGGCTCTACGACTGCCGGTGGGTCCAGTGTGGGCGGATCCGCTTACTGGGGGCTCAAAGCCGATGCCGCTTGGCGCAGAAGTGATTGGTCCGAGGTGTACTCCAGTTTGGCTCGGGTATGGTTTGTTCATGTTTCTTTGTGTTTTTTCGTCTTGCACATGTGGACATTGCTCACTTCCTTAAGTTCCTGTTTCAGTTGGCGAATGAATGTCCTCGTTCGGACTTGTGTCGCTACGCGTTGATCCAAGCAGCTGCCTGTGTAGCCGGTCGACGTGCTTCTGGTTTCAGCGGCAGTGCATCTGTAGTAGGTGGTTCGGACGTTGATGCTTACGGTAGTGGTAACCTTGGTCCATCCGCTATTGAAATTCAGTCTACTGTACCTGGCTCCCCAGCAGTTCCCATTTCCTCCAGTAGTTCAACCTCTGGAGCTTCGACGTCAACACACACTATGGTCACTATGCTGCAAGCTTCAGAACTGGAAAACCATCGGGTCATGACAACCATGCTCCGTGAATGGCGTCGACTCCCGATGATAGTTAACAATCAGCACATCCCATTACTCCAGGTAAGATGCACCTCTTTAGATTTGAAGGATTCCTGTGGTACGGTTACGGTAATCTCCTTTTGGCATATTTAGTTCTCCCTCACGCAACCCCATACCGTTTTGCCTCTGAAGCTTTTTTCGGCCTGAACGTGCCACTTCTCTCATGTCAAATTCTGGTTCTTTTTGATGGTACAGAGAAAATTGCTTCTCTATCATCCCGTAAAACGCCTCTCTCTACACCGCATTTTTCATGTCATCAACTTTGGATAGTCAATCTGCTAACAAAACGCTCTACTCTGAAGTGTTGCGAGTAATGATTTAATGTTTGTCCCAGTATCGCATCATTCATCAGTGGCAATAATAACAGTAAAAGTATTAATACAGCAGTACTCATACCCTTAAAGCATGTGCATACAATTTTGATGTGCGCTAGAGCAGATATTTCTTCGTTACCACATTAAATGTTCCTACGAAATTAAACGATTAGCGTAAATTTTGTAGAGAAATTACTCCGTAGCTAGACATTTGTCGGGTTTGAATACCCTCCACAACTTTGACCAGTTTCTGCAGTGGTCTCTGTAAACAGGTGTTACTCTGTTTGCTCACAGCATGAAGGAAGAAATAAGCGAAGCTCGTTCCGCTAAGCACAACACTATTTGGAATTGGTGATACGGTCTTGTTTTTAATGTGCTAGCCTTCATTTCGGGTGTGAAATGTCAAATTGTGTAGCTGGAACAGAGACACTAATTACTAGTGGAAGCGTTACAGCTACTCGTGGAAAACGGCAATGGTTCTACCGATGTTTCTGTTCTCGTGGGGAGTGAGAATTGTGCTTATTAGGTTCGCGCTGCGAAACAGTTGCAAGTAAAAAAGCTAACACGGATCAGAGTATTTCCAATGTTTTTTACTACGCTGATATTCAGTGGCATTTCCATTATCGCTTTTCCGCACCCCATGCAGACTGCACATAGAGCCGTGGAAATAGTGGAGGGTAATAGCTTGTTAGCTCAGTACTGTGGCGGTACTCTGGGTGGGCCGAATGCCACTCTACCCAGCTCGACCTATTCCGCTAGTCCGGGTCAATCCAGTTCAACACCGTCCTCAATTGGCGTTCCATCCACATCAAACGCTACTACCTCGGCGGCCGCATCCGTTGCCCTAAGAATGCATGAATACTATAAAACTATGTTCAAATCATGGCAGTAAGTTTCGTGCCTGATTTTCGTCCATCGGTGTGCTGTTTGTTACGTTATTCCGTGCATCGTCTCTGTTTTTTTTTCACACAGACACTTTACTACGTCTGACGGTGTTGGTGCATTTTTCAGGTTCATAGTTGGGACCACAGTTATACTTGACACAGCTTTCTATAACACGTTAAACAGCTCATTCAAATCAAGTGTCAAGTGACCCAGTGACGTTTGACAGATTAGTCAATAGAGTCACATGCGCCAAGGAAATCCAGCAATACGAAAATTGTCCATTGCTTATATGTGTCGTGTTGTTCAGGCACCTGAGGGAGGTGATGTGCTGGTTGCACATTTTTCCCGCCAGAGTTTTGTGACCATGAAGCTAACGCTATTGGATGAGCTGCCAGGAGGCTGTTTCAGGTAAAACTGCGGTCCCAACTATGAACCTGAAATGGTCCAAATCAATAGTTGGAGACCGTCAGACATGGCCCAGTCGCGCCCTCAATGGCGGTCATGCATCTAAGCAGTTGCCTTCAATGCATAGCTCCCTTCCCAGTTCCCCCACTTGACAGCCCACTGACAGTGCTGTACGTACGAATTTATCAGCTCTCGCCTCCAATAAGCAGCTATCTACCCCCACCCCCTCAAGTCATCGGTGAACGAAACTATGGCAGCCACAACCACTGTACGACAAGTACGCTGTTCTTGCAGCTGACAATGATGATGATGACTGGTCTGTTCTTCTTAACACGCCTGCGCGGCAAGGAGTCCACCGGACGTTTTTCAGCGTTTCTTATATTCTCAGACTTTTTGGTGTGCGAGTTATGCAAAAGGCCGTCTTATAACTTCTGTGCAAAAAGTGGCGACCGACAAAAATCCCCATTCTCTCCACTCCTACTTACTTTGGAGGCAATAAAACGAATGCCATATCTTCAAGGCCCTGGTGCTCAAATGGATGCTCACAAAAGTCCTGTCAGTCTGGAATATACAGGCGACATCGTTCTCGTCTTCGAACGGAAGATAGGTGTTTTTGGTTGATCTGACAAAATTCGTCCCATCCTTCGACATGCATTCTAAGCCCGCAAAGTGTAAGACTCTGAGTATAGACTGAACTCTGAGCATCACTGAACACACCACTTATAAAACAGGAAATTGGAGCGTTTTACCTATATCGGAAGTTGCGTAAGCTTAGATCATAGTGTGATTGATGACGTTATTGTACGAGTCCATAGGGGTTGGGTCGCGTTAGCTTATTAATAACACCAATGGTAGCAAGGTGGCATACCTGTGAACTCAAGGGATATGTGTATCGGGCTTTAATACGGGCTGTTTTGTTGTATGGCTGTGGGATGTGGTCTCTGCCGAAGACCCAAGTGAGGCGTCTTCAGGTCTCCGACCACCGTTGTCTCGGATTTATAGCTCATGTAGGCGAGATGGCTCAGTGGTAAGAGCGCGGATTAACTGACCGGAAGGTCTGTGATTCGAACCCGACCTCTGCCTCTCGACTTCCCCTGTCTAGGCTTGGGCAACCTGGCACTCCTCAGCCCTCATGCTTCCTTTGGGTGGCATGGCAGCCAGGTAACAAAGTGGTGTTACAGCTGAACGATTATTTTTTTATTTATTGTTTATCGGTGAATCCGCGAAGAGGCGATTCGGAAACGAGTGTGTAACCGGAACTTCAGTCGAAGGGTGTACGAAGCACAAAGCTCTGTTTGTTAGCCCATGTATTACCAATATCGAAAAGAGTGTTATCTGTTCCCGATTCAGAGTGCCGCAACCAAGGAAGTGGTCGGAATTTGACCTATCAGGTGGGTATGAAAGAGATAATGAAAAATTTGGGTGTTGATTCTACTCGACTTCCAGAGTAGGGTTAGCGTGATCCCTCCTGTGCATGGTTGTAGACGCCACAAAGTGTTATTCTTACTAATTTCTATCTAGATTCCCGGAATGGGTGTATGTACCTCGGGTGCACTAAATCCTTTCCGCATCCGCTTTCATTCCTTTCGTCACAATAAGCCTCTCAAGTGAATTGTGGTTTCCTGGCAGTTTTGAACGGTGATGTTATGCAGTTGGTGATGGTAACCACCGTAAACTAGTGAGAGGAAATCTAACGTTGATAGTAAATGGTACGTGAAAATATGTGCTAGATGTCTATGGTTCACTGGAGTTTGGATAACCATTAGCAGCAGCGGTGTGGTAACGAAGCGAATTTCTTTGGGTACAGTATGGAAAAATTTCGTCCTTTTGTGACGACCGTTTTCCGTCTTATCTTCTGAGACGACGGAATCAGTACCTCTAAAGAAACACCTATTCGAATTTAATCGAGCTTGTCATCATCCTCGTAGGCTCTTCGAAGACTTCACTCGAAAACGTTCAGAATCTCGGTGTATAACCTAAGCTGCTCTGTGGGGAGAAGGTTATTCCGAACGTGTCTGATATACAAACTTCATGCAGCATTTCGTAGAAGTTCAACGTGATGCCTCTGATGAATATCCTCAGCTTATTGCTTCCATGTCTGTTTGTTCGTTCATGAAAGGTCGAGTCCGCTGATCCCCCTTCAGAAACAATGAAGTTACTTAAGATTGGTATTGACAGTGTTCTCCAAGCGTTGTAGACCAATCGCTATTCAACCACTTTCGGTATTATCAAAGGAATACCAGAAGACAATCGCGGCAGTATCATTGTGTTCGTTTATTATCATGTCTTGCCCCAGCCTCACTTCTCAGACGATCCTCGTACCAATCAGCATACATCACCTGAGCAGGTTGCCTTTAGACTAATACTAAGCATGTGGATGGTGTTTTCAAATGCTATATCTTGCCATTGTGCTCACGTACACTTTCTTCTTTCTCAAACCGGTTCACATACCCCAGACAAGTAATCTGGCGATCTTTCTATCATATAGTTCGTGTGTCTTTCCATTCCGTCCAGGAGCCGTCCGCCTGCAATTGGCGATGATTTGGGTTTCTGGCACGATCTATTTTCGTGGCGCCAAGTCGTAGAAGAAACCATTATCAGCTGCCATCCGCATGTCCAAAAATTCGGTTCTGAACGGGTGAGCTACTTGTTACACCGTTTTCGGTACACACCTCGGCTGTTGAGGATTTCTCAACCATCTCCACCAACTCCTTTCGGTGAAACTCCGTGTCATCACAGAAAAATTTGCTTTACTTTTTGGGAATTTTACGTTTTTTCCAATTCACCTTTCCACCTACAGGCTAATTTGGTCGCCGTTTGTGAACGGGAACTGGCGTTCAGTCAGCTTCAGCTTGCACGAGGTGCACGAAAACATAACTTCCCAAGCATTGCACAGCAACATTTGGATCGGTGCGTTGCGTGTTTCAGTCTCAATTTTGGTTATTTAATCCGTCGTATTTGTGCCAGGTTAGAACTAGACCCCTTTCCTCTTGTTTTTATCTTCACACATTTGAGCTTTCTTCAGATCAATTAGTATTGCTGCCTGCCATCGGGGCACTGATGTTCAAACAATGCCTACTCTAGTCAGAGATTTGTTTTAATAGCATACAACGATTGCCAAGGAAGTTCCAAGTGGGACATTTTCTGAGGTGTTTGCCGGGGTGACTATCATTTGTGCGAAAGGTGAATTGTATTACCTTAAGCAGTAATGCTTTCACTGCGTTTTCAGTCGCAATATGTGTAATTTGTTTTATAATTTCTGGCAATATTGATAGTATGTAGATACAAACATGTGAATTACTTCCTACAGAAGTAGTTTTGTGGAAGGCTCTTTTTTCAAACATACAGATTCATGCCTGTAATTGCTGTCAGATTGTTTCAGTTGTCATCATCATCGACAGCGTGACATCAGTGTTCAACATCGGTGCTTCACTGCCGTACAACCATGATTTATTTGAAAGCCTTATTGTAAAGAAAAGAGTAAGGGTGGACGGGGAAGGGACTAAGTGCTAGCTTAACACAATCATTCCGAGGTGCCTACACCTCCAGACATTCACTCAGGCAATCTGGATAGAAACTGACAACAGGAACGCCACTGACATCGGTTGGCCGCCATATCTTGTAGGGTCTCCAACCGGGCACAGTGAGGTGTTATATATTTGCTCTGTTTTTCAAACGTTTCATCCTTTGTTGCTAAATCACTTTCTTCCGTTTCCAGCTCTCAGTGTCAGAGTTTTGGGTGAATAAAGCCTAGCTTTCGGGCCCTCAGTCTTTTCCATTGTCATTCTGATTGTCGTTGCACTCCGACGCACCGACCCACACGAGCCATGGTTCTCAGACAACGATTGTCGAACACCTGAGGACGTCTCAGTTCTGCTGCTCGAATGGGCCAAGTCTCACAGCCATACAACAAAACAGCCCGTACTGTAGCTTGATACACATCCATTTCAGATTCAGGGATAGACCATTTTGAGGCCATAGGTGTGTCAAGTTAGCAAACGCGGCCCGAGTCTTGCAGATTCGTGCATCCACCTCATCAGTCACACTACAATCTGAATTAATACAACTTACAATAGCCTATTAATTGACTGCAACAGGCTGCAGAAACGGATTGGAAGAAACGGTCTGTTTGATAAGTATACGTAGTTTCGGGCTTGCCTATTTAAAAGCACTGCTTTTACCGTTGACTCGCCAGGGCTTCAAAGCTTTCAAGATACTCCAATTACCGTCACTCACAAAACGCCGATATGGTCATCCATCCATAACATGTTTTATTTCAGTGTGTCGCGTAATGTTGCATTTTCCTTCCTAAATTTTAAAGTGACTTCATAAGTTCATTTTGGTCCATATGGCTGATTTTCTGCATTCTAGTTATACACGGATGAATCTTCCACCATTATTCGAGAAGACGAAACAGGAGATCAAACTGAAAATGTTTGACCTTCGCAAAGACGAGTTGCTCGAGGTAAGTGGAGCCGTTAACAATGATGATGGTTCCGTCACCTCCTAGTTCGTACCACTGGCTAGTACATCGTCTCAAAGTGCGCAGTAGTCCGACTGATGTACTATACGGACTGTATGTGCAGCTTCATCGATGGCGCGTAATCGATTGCTAGCTAGAAGCAAATTTTTGTCATCATACCGTCACTAGATGCACCATATATGTCATATTGAATATAAAGGTGCTTATGTGACGTTAGCTGCAAACCGCCTACCTTACAACCTTGTATGCACCATATTACCTTGAATTTGACGCATTCGTTTCCCATTGACAGTAAATATCGTACCACCCTTTTTCCTTTTAGGGTCTCGAGTTGATGGAGAAAACAAACATACAACAGTATGAGAAGAAAGACCGGGCGCAATTCTTCTGCTACAAGGCGGTATTCTTTTCCCACTTCAACAAGCAAGTCGTCACTTCTTTATATTCTTTTCATTCTGCAAGTCACTCCGTATTCTGGTTCATGCATTTGAAACCGTATATATATATATATATATAACTGTACTTTTCGTGAAGCTGAGAAAACTGTCTGGTGCACACATTAACGGAATTCTTTTCATCTTTTATACATTTTCTACCCTTTGCACCCTCGAGCCTCTTTTATATAACCTTTAAATGTTTTTCCCTCATGGATTTGATCGAGTTCAGTCTCCTCCCCCAGACTGATATGCTATCCTGCACTCTCTGGTTGAATTCACTGTGTGCGTTCCTCTTTAGCGCTTGAGCACTTTACTCCGTGACTTGGGGACATATTCTTCCCATGATTGCCACCGAAATATATATATTATATATAACTGTACTTTTCGTGAAGCTGAGAAAACTGTCTGGTGCACACATTAACGGAATTCTTTTCATCTTTTATACATTTTCTACCCTTTGCACCCTCGAGCCTCTTTTATATAACCTTTAAATGTTTTTCCCTCATGGATTTGATCGAGTTCAGTCTCCTCCCCCAGACTGATATGCTATCCTGCACTCTCTGGTTGAATTCACTGTGTGCGTTCCTCTTTAGCGCTTGAGCACTTTACTCCGTGACTTGGGGACATATTCTTCCCATGATTGCCACCGAAAGTATGGAAATTCATCATATAGGAAGTGGATATAAGCGACCACTGTATGGTGGTTGGCACTAAGAAAAGTACCATTTGTTTACATGAATCACCCATTTACTAATCTCGAGCCTTTTTTTCAGAGGGGACGAGGCCACCAAAAACTTTGGTTACGCCACACAAATGCAAGATAACCTTCATACCGTGTGGTCCATCTATGGGGACTTCTTGGAAAATGTCTACTCTGGATATCCAGCGACGTGAGCTTCGTTCATTGCCTTATTGTGACGTGATTAACTACTTTACTATATTCGATAGCCCGATGCTGATGGTGAACATCAGCGCTTACTTTCAATCGTTCATGTAAGGGTTAATCTTATTTTTTGCCTTCATGCCCTACTGAGACTAATCCTGATTCAGTAAATTTAATACGGTCATTGTTGGTCGATTTTCCTCCTTAGTCCTTGATGGCGGGCTACTGTTGATGTTATCCTTCTGTGAACATGCCAAAGAAGTCACACAATGCTGTTCCGTTGTCCCTAATTGTTAGTTGCCATCCTACCGACTTTGTTTGTTGCTTATCTATGGGCCTTTGTCCGAAACTTGAAATCTTATTCTCGGAATAGTCCTGCACCGATCCTTGTGGAAAATTTTGAAGGTTGCCGATTTTCGCATTGTAGTCGGCATCTCTAGGCTAACACTTACACCACCATCCTCCTACTTAGTGCTCTGTAAGAAACTTCGGTTCGGCTGCTGTTCTATTAGTCAGTCATAGGTGGGAGCCGTCGAAACCCAGGAAGCCTCCACTGCACTGCCCTAGGTCACTACAGCTAATTCTTTAGTTTACAGCTCAATGTGCCTTCTAGTTTATCACGTGTTGCTTTCCATTTGCCCTGTAATCAGTTTACATCTAATCACGAGTATTTTTCTTACTTGTGTAGAAAGCGAGAGCTTGCAGTTTCTACGACTGGGATATTTGCCATGCAGGCACTAATGGAAGCCGCCAGTGTGACTGGTGGGTCAGAGCGTCGCAGCCGCGCCGATGTCGCTAAATGTCTATGGTTGTTGACTCTAGACGATACCAAAGGACAGCAGCGCCTGGCACGCACTTTTGAAGAACGCTCTAGTCGAGTTCGACCTGATGCGTTTTTGCCCTGGCTACCGAACTTGGTATACAGCCTTCTCCGTCCAGAAGGTAGATTTGTTGCGTCCGCCTTACGTGGAGTGATTGCGTCCCACCCAACCATGCTTTACAATCTGCTTCGGGGATTGCAGCATCAGTTATCGACCGAAGTTCGTTACGATGATAAACTTGGACAGTTGTTGGAGAAGGAGAGTCCTGATTCCAATGCGTTTTTGTCCGCTTTGCGCTCGCGTGTTAGCGCTCTTGGCTCTCAAAGCAAAGATTCTGACGGGAAGCATTCACGAGGCCCATTTGCTTCTATGGGTACTTCCGGTGCAGAGTTGGACAGTCAGCAGCGGTCTGTCCCTGGTTCCTCAACATGCGGCACTAAGAGTATCAATACGACTTCCTCCAATGGATCTGCCTCTGCGTCAACGAACATCACTTCCGGTTCACACACGGCTGCTTCCAAAAAGAAAAAGCGTGTGATTGTTGTCATGCGTGGCGTAGAAGGTGAACGTCTTGCCGGGTCCGCAATAAGCCCTAGCCATCCAAAGTCCTTAGATGAATACGAATCAACTGATTCCCCCGTAAACTCCACAGGTGTCGCAAGAAAAACTGCTATTCGTGGCCACAATGCTTCGTCTGGGGCTGGAGGTGAAGAGGCAGCCGACGAGCCGGACGATGTTGATTTGGATGATGATAACGAAGATGGCGATACGGAGCGAGAGGACGTCGAAATGTTAAGCCAAACTGCCGTCGAAGGAAAAAGCGTCACTTCTGACGATAAATTTCCTGGGAATCTTGGCGCTAAAACAGGATCTGAACTGTCCACCGGTCCCGACTCCGAAGAGCAATCAGTCCCTACACAGAATGAAACAGTTGGTACACGTTGCTTGTCAGCGATGGTTGTTGAGAGCCTTCATCGAGTTAATGCGTTGATGAATCAGGTACGTTTACCTGGCTTTAGTCAAAAGTTTACTAACCGATCTTGCTACTCTATTTATCCCTGTGTTTGATCTTGGCATAAATTTTCTGTTTGTCGATACCCAACAACATTTTCGCGTATTGTTCCGAGTGCTCCAGTTCATGCACAATCGACCCCTTCTAGACCTCTTCTATCTAAAGCGACCACCTCGAGAAAGATGGGATATTCCTTTTTTTTCCTTCGTGGCGCATCTGATGAGTTCGAGCTGGTATTTCAATTGCTTACACTAGCGAAGGGGATAAATATAACTAAGCAACTATAGTCGAACGATTCGCCGTAGTTTAACGTCGATTTGGCGCTCCCGTGGTGGGGCATTCTGGACGACCAGTCGTATTTTACGACCCGTACCCAAGCCCTCATAAGGCTCCTAACATAACAGCGCATGCGTGGACGTATGACTGAGTAGACCTCACATTGGTCATCAGGAATTCCAATTCATAATTTCTGCCATGCGACGCTGGACTCAAACAACTAAATCGTGCGTTACATTTTTGAGAATCATGTACTCAAGAGATGTATCCTAGTTGACTGGTGATTAACAGATGCACCAACCTTATTCAGCTGGAAGGAAGGTATGTCTGAGGAGTGCAATCCACACTTTAACCCGTACTCAGCTGTGTGTTTCCAACCGAGTTTGATGTCGAACTTGAGTTACGACTAATGTCCACCCGGTTTGTGTCTTCAAGGTGAGAGTATGCAACACTGATTCGCCAGAACGGTGATCGCTCTGATTTGCACTGATAATTAACTCTTAGACCTCAGGCTAGTAATCCTATAGTTATGGAGAAAGTGCACGGTGCAAAGAGGATTATCCGTAATCTCCTAACTGGTCACAGTCTTTATGTGTGGAGAGATAGGAAAAAGAATAGGCGTGAATTTAGGCTAAAGTTATCGAGAGAAGAATTCTACCTTCATTTCCGGATCAACTGTTAAAAGGTGCGGAGGTCACTTGGGCTGTACACTGGTGTGCAGTACACACAATGTTAGATCTCGATTGGGTTTCCGAACCAAACTGTTACGTTGAGCGAAGGCAGCTTTGTGCATCCATTTTTTCAGTAATTTACCTTGAGGAGTGACTGGCGTGTACTTCGGCGATCATGTGCCTTTAGTCTTTTGGCCTTTACATGAGTATGCCTTGAACACGTCCGCGTTATACCTGAGCACGTTCTACTATAGATAACGCGTTATGAATGACGTTCAGTCAGCCGCGCATCAAAAAAAAACCATGCGTATTAAATTGAACCATTCGAATCGCGCAAATGCGGATTCGGTCTTCAGTGTTGGCATCATTCGGTCAGCTTTTTGTTTGTGATTTATGCATATGTAATTGCCAACTGTTTCCGTCTTTCAGTTACGCCGACGTCATGCTGTACGTATCTACGCTCTGGATTTGTTCACCAATGAAGTGGGTGGAAAGTTGCAGCCAACTTGGGCTGAACAACTCCTAGCCCAGCTTTGTTCCACCTTAGACTACCTCCATCGATTATCATGGGCTACTGTCTCACCTGGCAGATCTTGGCGTATTAAAAACCTGACGAAACTGTGTATCCCCAACTGGTTGGCATCCGAGTTACGGTTTATCGGCACATCTTGTGGCCTGCGGATTCAATCACCGTTCCAAGAAGATGATGCGTTTCTCAAAGATCCCCCTTTGCTCTCACCGCCCATTACTTCGCCCAGTCGGGAATCCGTCAAACCGTCAACCAGTCGTGAAAGGTCCAGCTCTTCCTCCGAATCTGAATCGGAATTAGAAGACGTTAAACCACCGGTCAGAAGTAAATTGAGTGATGAGTCGCCAGGTCGATCAAAGGGTGACGCTGCTAACAAAGGCGTTACCAAGGGAGGCCGAACCACAATATCGAAGCCTTCTAGCGTGCAGTGGACAACCAGTATGCCAGCATACGATGAAGTTGAAAATCTAATGACTACCAAGCTAGCAGCCGAGGCGCTGGCTGATCCGTGGTTTTCCTACATACGCGAGCGATTAGCAAACGAGATGAGTGACCTAGAAGGACGTCCCATACTGGTAAGTAATTTTCGAGTGGAAAGCCCAACAGTCGTAATACGCGTGCATCCTTTCAGATATACATTATCAAGATTTTCTTCACAGCATTATACTCCTAGAACCGATGCCCTGATTGGGACCAGTATCCTTGCAAGTACTTAGAAGTCATGTTTTGATAATTCAAATGAGCCCTTTTATTTGCTTTCGAATACGATTACCTCTGGCTCCATAAGCTTTACAGTCTTAAAACTACCGGAGAATTGGTACGAATGGGTGTTTGCTCGTCTTAGCAAGCTGCTTCTTCTTGTGACTCCATTGTTAACCGAAATTCGCTTTGCATCTGCTTTTTCACCACTATCTTTGAGGATGATACGCCGTTAAGCCAAAAGGTCCATAGTTCGTCTTCACTTTTGACTTGATAAGGCTGCGGCTCAGTTGGATGATTTTTTGGAGTGGCTTATTAGCCACTACCACACTATTCGATTGGACTTTTGTGCTTAACTGACCCATACCATTGTTGGGGAAGGGATTCACATTCTTCAGTAGCTACAGTGTTATGACCTCATGTTCTCACGCGTTCTTTTCCCGCCATTTAGGATGTGATTCAACGACTGACTCGTTGTTGGATCCCGTTGGTGGAGGCGCGTGTTGCCCGGTTACCTGCTCGTTTACACCTTTCCGACTGTGGTGCCATCCGCCTTCTAGAGATGTCTAGTCTCATTGTGGGTAACCACATGCCACTTGTATCGCCAAACACTGGTTGTGCATCACCCACCCCGTCAACGCTACCTGGCTCTCCATGTCTGGAACTACCAGGTCAATCTGGATTATTTCAAGGGGCCGCGAGTGCAGTCCACTCTCTAGCCGTTGGCCCGCTAATGCAAGCGCAAATCACAAATACCGCAAATTCTGGCCTCTCCTCGCATTTGGTCATCGCCGACGTGTTACCCCATGTCGCTCGAATCCGCTGCTCAGCCGGACGTATGTCCCCACCGGCACGTCGACTGGGTATCCGTGCCAGCAATGGGCGTGTGTTCTATTATGATCTCGCCTGCCTTGGACACCTGATCACATCGAACACAGCTGCTATTCAGCATGAAGCACTTGCGGGTGCACGAACTCAGTTTCTTACCATGGCTCGTGGTCGGGCTTCGACTTTAGGCCACCTAACTTCTGAAGGCCTTTGTGGCCCTGCCTACAAACGGTGGCGTCAAAATGGACCTTTGCAGCTCTTCCAATTGATTAATGATGCGTTAGCTACCCAACCGGAAACCGCCAAACGAAATCTATCACTTTTTGTTCCAAGGTCAGTCGGTTCACCTCTTTTGTGGTTATCACTAAATGTTTTCAGCTGCACTTAAGTCTATAATAGTCCGAGTACTGTTTTGGCAATTTCGCATCCACTTACCAAGTAAACCTTAAAATGTCGAATCGCCTAAACGGCTAGGCCGAGTGCCGTACCTTTCTGGATATCTTCTGCCTAACAGTTCGTTTATTTTTCTATTTCCAGAATAATGGAAGTCGGTCCGATGGGGCTGTGCCTAACGGAGGTCGGTGCCTCTGCACCTGCTTCGAATGTTGTTAATGCATGTGCACATCCACTTCCTTCGGCTAATCCCGTCAGCGCTCGAGGTCTCACTGTTTTAACCCGTCCACCTCCCCTATCCGCAGTAAGTGGCGTAAATTCTGGCTGCGCGACTTCAGCTGGTACAAAAGGTAGGCCACCGTCGTGGGCACTACCTTTCGATCGTATTGAGGCCACTGGTGGACCGAATTCGGATGCACATCAACAGGTAAGTTACTCGTTGAAAAGTAACTACTGAAGTAGTCAATCGGAATCAAAACTCCACCTAGGCCCAGCAGCAACACTGACCCCTCTAACGGTTCGCACTGGTGTGCGGTAATATGAACCGTACCCTTCTTTCTGTTTTGCACACTGTGCTTTACTTATTCCTTGTGTTTGCCCAAACCGATTCCTGTCATATTTCTTTATGTCCCATCATAGTTCCCCTACAAAGCTTCCCTACCGAATCCTCCACCGGCTCCAGTCCCTTCAGTCATTGGAACAACGGGATCTGGGGTGTGCAACACAGCAGGAGGAAGCTCCGCGGTTGCTGCGGAAGCAATTGGTCGTCCTTCTGGCGTTGATGCTGGTTGCCATCCCGCTTGTATAACCTTATCTGGAATATTGGAACACTCCTGTACTACTTGGAAGCACCACACAATATCGACTACCCCAACCAACTCTACTGTTACCAGTGACCATACTTCTCGGTCAGTCGTACTAGATTCAGCGGGAAATGTTGTCAAAAACTCTTCGCTTCCCAGCAGTCAACAATACGCAACGCCTCGTGAATTAGTTTGTTCCTATTACGAGTATCTTATGGATGTGGTAAAGCATACACCAAGAACCAAAGTTGACACAGCATTCTTGGTCAACTTGTTCACCAAACTATCCGACCGTATGCCTCATTATCCTCATCTGAGAAGTCCAGTTGCTTCAACGTAAGTTCACTGTAATGGTGTTTCCAAGTTTGAGAGATGTACGACAGGACCCGCGCGTATTCGTTACGATCAGAGGCACTCATTTTCTCGCTTGTTCACGTATTTTCCAGTTGAGGTCCATGTTGTTTAGAACTGTGGTATTTCCTTAGGTAAGTGAAGGATTCGAGCTTCTGCCTCAACTTCTTATCGCATTCGTCATTCGATGACACTAGAAAGGTCTGGAAACAGAGCAATATCATTTATTCGAACTCAGAGTACTAGGGTCTGGCGAACGAGCGAACGGAGGTTAGGAACCATGTCAACATCAGGGGATACAAATAGTGCGGTTTGTGTAAACTTTCACCATAGATCCATAACTTCCGATTATGCTTAGTGGTTGTTTCGTTCCTCAGTGACAAGCCACCGGGTTTTCGCTTGCATGATTCATATACTAGAAGATGTGAAGATCGTCAGAACTATATTCATAGGATATTGTCTGTGCATCTTTCTCCATAATTACAACTGATTTGAGCACTTGCATCTTCCCCTCATACAACAGGCTAGGAGTACTCCCCGAATCGGAATGTCTTCCTAGTGAGTACTCTGAAAGTACACCTGCAGAATTCAAACGCGGTTCCCTAGTTCGCCGGTGGGCTGCATACCGTATGTTGGACGCCGAGAGCTACTGGCTTCTGCGGCACTCGGTTGCTGCTCATCTCGGTCTTATTGCACTGATGGAACAATTGTTTCATCTGACACCTCTCCATCCCGGCTGTCTGGTCGTAGATGCGCGCTCTGGGCGAGCTGATGCTCGTCAGTTGGCGTTCAATTTGCCTCACAACGTTGACATGACACTAGATTTGAATTTACGTTCCCAGTTATCATCTGGTGTTTCTGATAAATCTGGACCCTCAACGCAGTTGGCTGTGTGCTTCACAAACGCAATGACGCTACGTGCGCCAAAATCATGCAGTAAGTTCACCATTTTCCCGCTATCAAAAGAGCACTGAACTCTCATTTGGCTTCATCTCGTTAGTGAGCATAGTTCCCCTAAAAGACGCGTTCAAACCTCAATAAAATGAAAATCCTCCACCGTCTTGCAAATTTTGTCGTCATTCTCATGGGTTCAGTGACCATCCGAAATTATTTCGTGCAGATTTCGACTCTCATTTGTTTACGGAAGGTAATTTGCACCTCTGAAAGCAGCGGCGGTATCTTTTCAAGTAGACCTCGGACATGTGCGATGAACCTGTTCTGCATAACCATTGTTTATGGATTGAAGAAGTTACGAGTTCATACTCACACTTCTCTTGTCTAGATTACTTCCGCGACCCATCTCGGTCCCCTTCTGGCATGCGAATAGATGGCTGTTAAACATACCTGGTGTTATAGCTAAAAGCACGCTCGCGTTTTCATTTTGTAATGACATCTTAGAGAATTTGATACGACTTGAATATTTGCACTAGAGTGAGATTAGCTATCGCCCATCAATCTGCCATTTGGTCACATAATGTTTGGTTGCACTGATCACGTAGCATACCGTGTAGATACCGAAAGAAAAAAGGAATCAAAGTGAGTTGAAGAGTTAGTACGTGAGTCCAAATTTAAATATTTTCGTCACTGCAGGAAGTCCCCTTTAATCAGCAAAAGGTGAACCTTTTAAACGTCTCTGTTTCGCGCAGCCCACTGCTGAACCATTTTCAGATGCCCGTGAAAGGATTTATGTGATCTTACCCTTTACACCTTCCTTTTGATAAATTTTATTTTAAAATCGGAATGCTCAGACTTTGAAGTTGTTTAATTTTTCCTCAGGTGAACGATCCACCAGTAAACCAGACACCATGAATGACACTCACCACACAGTGAACTCCAGTAGTTCGTTCTGGCGCATCACTGCCAATCCTGTTCCGTTCCGACTCACGCCAAATTTAGCCGGATTTATATGTTTGCCGGGAGCGCCAACAAATACCGGCCCGTTTGCTGCTAGTTACACTACTGCTGCCCAAGCATTACACAATTCACAGCGTTCTCACTCGTTAAGCAGCTTATATCGGACAATACTTCGTGGGGACTATATCCTGTGGCATCGAGGCCGACAAGCCGCGGTTCATGCATTCCAACTATTGATAGGCGAACAACCATGGCCGTCGGATCCCCTACCAAGCAGTGACTCTGATTCAGACGAAACTGAAGGTGGAACCAGACGGAAAACCAAATTGTTTGATGAACTTGGTGTAACTGCTTTGCGTTCAAGTCATGTGGAACGTGAGACAGAGCAAATATCTACTGTCACCCTTGTCCCTGATTTGACGAATGAGCACCTCATTCAGCTGATTTCCTTCACCGTCGACGCTATGCAGGGGACGCTAAAAAGTGAGTTAATTGTATCGTATCATGAGAGTTTTCAAAACGTTCTTTGTCGTTTTGACGCTTAAAGCCAAAGGTTAAAAGAGACAGGGCCCGCAAGGTTACTGATTGCAAGTGGGATGTCTTTAGATGCCGTCCTTGAGGTAGGCCCAAACCATAACCATTGCTTGTGACTGATGCGACAATCTAACTTCCCCCATCGCAAACAGTTGGAAATCCATCCCGTCACATTGCAGCAGAAATAGTTTGTACGAATGTGAGAAAGCCTGTTGCGTAAGCTGTCACCATTGATCCAACGACAGCTATTAGCAAAGCTAACTAGTGAATATGATAGTCACATTTATAACACTCCATTAATCTAACACCTTTTGTCAATTTTGATGTTATTGCGACAATCCCCTCATACTTTTGGAATACTACTCACTGGATTTCGGAAGTATTTTCATTTTAGGGGTCTTATTTGGTGACTTGTCTCCAGTCTATAGGGTGAACACATGCTTTGAATCTAAAAATCTTGTCTCTGATAGAATTTTCAGGATATTCGAATCGAGTCTCTTGAAACCTGTAACGAACTTTGGAGGGGAGATGGCGAACAGAATTTCGGCGCACAGTTTAGTCCAAATCCCTCATGGAAGGCATAAAAAAATTCAGCTGCACCGCGTGTCCGATGCCATGTCTTCTCAGGTTTAGTCGAAGTTATGGAACCTTTCCGGCATAGCTTTAGCTGTTTATTCACCCGATTCGTGTGGAGCTCCCCAGTTGCAGAGTGGCCATTCTCGCCCTTCTAGAGTCTACGATTGTATTCCCCGAGGACTGTTTATATCCCTCAATAAAAGCCTCTAATCGGACCAAAATAGTATCAGTGAACGTATCAGGGGCTACACTGCAGTTTTGAAAATGATTCGTGAGCAGCAAGCCAACATGTGTATGGCTTTACCCAACCAGCTTAACCTTACAATGCGCTCAAATTAAAAGCATTTCACAGTCGAAGTTGAGTTTCTCATTCTCAATATCACATCTTTGATATCATCCATTATGTGGTAGATTCTCATCGTGTCAGTCTCGTACGCCAGACACTAGTATTAATGAATGATCTATCAAAAGATGCCAAAGACGAGTGGTCTTTCGGGTTCTGGTAAGTTTCCAAGAAAACCCCAGTTAGTCTGTTCGCTAAACTGTGTTAATTAGATTGCGAGATTCTCATCATCAGACTAGATGGCATCGGTGTATTGCTTTGTTCTGATAACCATGGTGTCTCAGGTCGGACAATCAGGCGGTGCAATGCGTCACTGTGATTGGGTGGGATTCATTCCCACAGACACCGCTTCACAAGAACTTGCTGATGATGTCATCTTGATTGGTAGTGGGACGCTTGTGACGAAACTGCCCAACTCAGCGCTCAAACCAATGATGAACTAGAATTTTATCGAAATTCTACCGAAATCACCATCTGGTTATCAAATGCTAATTATCGTGAACGCTTATTACTGTTTACCGCAGCCGTCTCGGAATATTCTGCGCCGGAGCCGAATTCGTGGAATTTTATGAACTTGGCTACAGATCCATCCAGGTTGGTACAAATGAGTCCAGACTGGCTACCATGGCTATGAAGAACCGTGGTAGACACTGTACTTCTCACCGCATTTACATGTACATAATTGCTTTTCCCCCCCAAAAAAAAAACGAAAAAAAACCGTTCCACTTCCACGTTCCCTGGATGAACGATCACCCGTGTCGTCAGGTGATGGCCTTTCCCATTTGTATAATCCCACCCATCATCGTTGCACCACCATATCGATACACAACTTCCGTATTTTGATACATTTCAAACTTTGAATCGACTTAGTTGTCAGTGAATTATTGAGTTCGAATGTTCATAAACGCTTTTCATTCCTCAACAATCCTTATTTTTCTCTAAACCGGTAGGCAGTGATGTGTTGTAAAACAAGGCGATTCCTCGAAACTGACTAGCTATTTTTCATCTCGATTGGAGGATGAGGTTTCTGGTCCTAGTTGGTGCTCAGTCCATCAGAAGACTGTTTGGTTGACTGTTTAAGCCGTTTGCATCAGGACAATGTGGTCGCATTCCGTCTTCAAGCAACTGGCTCATTTCATTTTACGTAATATATGTTGTGCGCGAGATGGTTGTTTTCACTGCTCGTGACTAGTTGTCACTCTCTGCTCACGTCTCTGGTCAGAAGCTAAAATATCGATGGTGAGCGTTGTACAACGAGCTTCCAGTAGACGGACTGTGACATCACATCACTGTTTCCAGTGACACGTTCTGTCTTTTGAAGACCTAAAGAGATCAGCTGGTATCTCTCAACTAACAGGGTATTTTGTCGAACTTACCGAAGGGAGCGTGATACCTAGAAGTCTGTTCGAGTAGTTTCGGTGTAAATGGACGACCTTTGTCTCTCAGGTATGATGCCATTCAACGACACGTAGTGTTCGCCTTCATAACTCACCATTATGAATTTTTCCGAATCCTGCACTTTCAAGCGTGGACGACCTTTGTCTCTCATGTATGATGCCATTCAACGACACCTAGTGTTCGCCTTCATAACTCACCATTCTGAATTTTTCCGAATCCTGCACTTTCAAGCTCTGCACAATGGCGTTATATCCAGCGGACGAGAACCACTCCAAGACAAAGCCGACTGCTTTTAAGCAACACGTTGTCCTCTAGTATGATGCTCGAGTAAGACAACAGAGGCTTCTATCCCCAGTATGCCCGATGAGCCGGCATGGCTTAAGGCGCAAACCTAATCAGAAGTTCCATGATTTCAACCGAACCTCCGCATCTCGACAGCTCCGGCCTGGGCTTTGGCAACCCGGCAGTAACTCAGTTCTCGTGCTTCCTTCGGATGACACATCAGCTGGGCACTGAACGCCTCCTTTTTTGTCCGCTGACTGGTTCGCCATAGGAACTGTCGTGGAGGTTACTTGAGGTGTACTTGGACGGGACCAAAAAAGTAGTTAATTTTGTTCGTGCACTTGAGTAGCGATTCTCCGTGAGGAAAAAAATGAGTTGTACGTCATCTGAATCTGCGAATCAAGCATAAAATGAAGCTACACGGCAACATCCCGAGGCCAAAGGCCATGCATGTGCGTATTTTTCCACCAAAGACCAGAGATAATCTTTGCCTCGGAACTGCTCAATGACACTGCCGTTTGTACAGCAAACTGAGCAAAAAGTGAACAAAGCGGCGTGTGCTCACAGATTCGTAAACGATGCAGGTCTAACAGGGGAGAAAATTCACGAAATTTTCTGCTAGTGTACGCAACGACCTCGTAGATGTTTGTATTCACAACTCGATCTCCACAAAAAAACCATATGGATATTCTGTTGGCAACGGTCGGACGCTAAAACTTCGCATAAACTTTCCGTATATCGTAAATTCACTTCCACATTCTTAGTGGGGATCTATGAGGACTCGTCCTCTGCACCAACAGACGTTCCAGTGTTTTTTATTTGGCGGACTTATCCCTGATATCTTCACGTGTAGGTACAATCAGGGTGAAAACAGACTAAAAAATAAAGTATGACTTTGTGATTGGACAGCTTTGAGATGCTTTCAGCAACCCTCTTTCCCACTTTTGTTCTTTAAATGTCTGGATTCTTCAGGAGTAGTAGCTGCGTCAGTGTTCCGCAGCACTTGGCCAAACTGCAGCACGTGTTATGTAGTAGAGTCAGTCCGAACAGGTTTCTTCCTCGATAACTTGTCAACGGTCCCAATACAGAATATTGAAGGTATGAAACGTCCGAAGCGAGTCCAGTTCGTTCGATAACTTGTCAACGGTCCCAATGCATAATGAAAGTATGAAACGTCCGAAGCGAGTCCAGTTCGTCGAAACCACAATCTACTCTGGTCTATCAAGTTACGGGAAAGAGCTCCCCTCTTTGGGCGACGCGCCTACGATAAGCGTCCCTACATACTGTCCAATAGTGTGTGAACAAAATTACAAGGTTTTGTGTACCCTCTCAGTACTGGTCAAACGGATTAAAATAACTGGTGTTTGCACGGACTGACCTTCGAAAAAACATGTACAAAATGTTTGAGGGAAAAGTAATGTTTCACAGAGAGGGTAAAATTTCACCCAGGAATATCTTTTTGTCGCTCCCCACAGACAACAGAATCGGTTCGGTTGGGTGCAGCGCGGTCTCGTTGACAGAAGCTGTATGACCGGGAAGTTTGTAGATCAGCTGGCGTGTATTTGTATCCCAAACATGGACGTAACGATCTCCACTTCCACACGTGATCCGGCGACCATCTGCTGACCAAGCACACCGCAATAAATTCTTCTCAAATGTATGCTGGTGACCGATAAACACCTGTGAGATTGCAAAATTCAGAATAGAACTTAGTGTGCCTTGTAACATGATGTATAAAGTGATACGAGAACCTCGCTGAAATGAAAACATGAGCGATGCCATTCGCTGTTAAGGATTTTAGCCAATTATGTGTGACAGCCGGTAACCTCGTGAGTGGTTCTTTGGTTCTGTCCGACTTCTGCGATAGGATCTAATGACCACTGGCCCCAATCGATGCAATAAAATTCATACCAGCGGAATCCACCGTGGCACTGACCTGCTAGTTGTCGAATCAAAGGTACTCCCTGGTACCCAAACTGGGTTCCATCCTGCACGAGGATGCATCGATCAAATTATCACCCTCCGTCAGGTTCTCGAACAGGAACACTACTAACAGCAACCAACAACGGTGGTCTTTCTTCACTTCAAATCTGCCTTTGAATTTATGAACCATCAGGCATTACGGCAGTGTTAATGGAGCAGAGGTGTCCCCGTAAATTCTTGACCTTCCTAAAGGCGCTGTATGTCAAATCTCGCAGACACGCAAAGGTCTAGGTTAGATAAACTGATCACACTGCATAGGTTGCGCTGGCTTGGTTGCGTGATCTTTATACCAGTTGGCCAACTTTCTCGAAGGGTTCTTTTAGCACAACCACGTGAAAGGTAGAAAAAAGCCAGAGGAGTTCCAGTAAGGACTTGGCAAGGAAGTATGAAAGCTCCAACCAGCAAACTCAGCTGCTCCGGTCATTGCCATCTCCCTGGGTGGGGACCCCGAGACAGAACACATCAATGGCTAGAGACATTGTCAATCGTATACTAATGGCGCTCACGCATCCAAGCTGTTACCTTCAGTGCATGGCTCCCTTCTCGATCTCTCCAATAAAAAGTCGAATGAAACCCATGTACTTACTCGTCAGTTATACCATCTACGGCCTCCAATGCTTAGCTATCTATTCCACTTCCCAAAATCTTCAGCTATCGAAAATGTGGCGGTTGTGGTCACTGTACGGTGAGTACGCGGGTTTTACAGCTGGTGATGATGATAACATGAGAAGTTTCAACCTGGAACTAAGTGACGATCGAGCTCATATAAACGGTGGTGCCATACCATACGTCCGTACAATTCACGAACAAAGGATGAATTGGATGCTGTAAAAGTTAAAAATGGAATTCTTGTGAAAACACCTGTAAACTGACTCAACATAGTGAATTTCACGACCAAATACCTCCTTAGTCTTACAAGTACATCATACATATCTCTCAGGACCATCTGAGTTAAAGCCGTCAAACCAAGAGCATGGCCGTGTTCCTTCTGAGGAACAACGTGCGAATCAACAGTTTCCTAATATTTACATGGTACCGTCTTCTACCGACCCCGCTTCACCTCAAAGTCCGCAGCACGTATGTATTGCACACATGAGTTATACTGATCATAAATGCCGTAAAGACGTGATTCGATCTGATGGAGTGGGGTTCTTCCATTCTTTTCTAGCGCTGTACAGCGTTGACCAAAAAGTACTCCAAGTAAGTCAAGGCAACCTTTTGCATGAGACTAGCTTGCCCAGTTTCGATGAAATGAAAGAATGCAGCACTCCGCTGTTTAGCTGCTAGGGTGTACGAGGACAGTCGGATTAAAAAGCAACTCAACCCACCTTAGAGCATCGTTCCGCCGGTGCAAACGGCCGGACATCCCACATCCGTAGTGTGTTATCCATGGCGTTGGACAACAAATAAGACCCATCTGGGCTGACTGAGAGACCAGTAACTGTATCCGTGTGGCCTGTAAGTAGCATAGATGCATCCAGCTTGCGCAGGTCCCACCCCTTCACAACGTTGTCAATGCCTCCGGAAAAGATAATTTCAGCGGTATCACTGAAAGTGACCGCGAGGACCTGGAGTGAAAGTGAGATGGAACAATTGGTGGACGACCTTTTGACGTGATAAAAATCAGAAAACCAGAAAATATTGTAACCGAACAAGAACTTATATGCTCGCCTTTTTCAAAGGGCATTTACCAGCAAAAATCCAAGTAAACGGCGCGTGTTAGAATTTCTCAGGTACCGGAAGCTGACCGTTTATCGGTCACTCGCTCATACAAACGAAGCATACTCATCACAAAATACAGGTTGAAAAACAGCCTTTTGAGGCGTTGAAACTACTGGTTTAGCACCCGGTAAGTTTTGTTCTGACATTCAGACACCTACCGGTTGTCAGCCGCCTCTATCCGAAGTTCTGTATGGCCACGTTGGGACTTGAGCCCAAACGTCCTCCCTGGTACAGGCACTCTTTAGACAAGTGTAGAAGTCGCATCTTTACACCAACGTACGCGACCTTCGCAGCACTAAGACTAAATGTTCAGGTGTTCCCCAACTCAAACGGGAGTTCTATGAATATTGGCCTTCTGGATAGACTATCACAGTTAGAATGGTTTGGTCCCACTTCGATGTGACATTTTATGAAGCGTTTAGGATGGCCATCTCTTTCTATCTCCATCCATTACTTACTTAGTCTAATTGCTCATAGTTCACTTGACCCATGATATTCGAATCGATATTTACGCATCGTGGAAAGCGAGTGAATTAACAACTGAGCGTTAGTTACACCATCCACTGGAGTGTGGGCACACTTGTCGTGGGGCCTAGATTCCTGATTATTTTAAAAAGGTTCTCGGGCTCTCGAAATACCTGTTCGGACTTCAATAATTGTAATAATTGCTCAGTTGTAACACCCTTTCGGTGCCTAGCTGTCTCTACCCGAATGAAGTGCGATGGCTGAGATAACTCCAGGTTGTTCAAGTCTAGGCGGGAGCAGTCGAGATCCCGAGGTTGGGAAGGACTTTCCAGTTGGTATCTTCACATCTTAACCCCTCAGCTACCTAGGGTTAGGTCGTGCTCTTCAGAACTCACAAGCAGACAGTCATCGGTAATCCAAACCAGGTCATAATGACATTTGGATGGGCATTGCCGAAATGCTAAACAAACCTCACGGCCTCGGAGAGTGCCAGTAGTCATTAACCAACCAAATAGGACGGTTCAATGAGCAAACAACGACCGGATACATGAGCACTAGAAATGAGCGTATTAAACCGCCTAAGACTGTCGTACCGATTTGTCTTCAGAATGTACATTGTGTGTGCATGGTACACAAGCTTCTGATAATCTACCCCGGAATGATGACCTGGTGATTGTCCGAAAAAAATCAACTGCACCGAGAGTCGATAGATTTAGAACCAGATGTGAATATACAGCTATTGTTCATCTTCTGAGCACATGTTAACTTTCTATATTTATCGTTACCGAATCCTCCGTTAGTTTTATTGGTTGTTTAACATTATACTTGCCCATTTTTCAATGGAATGGTTTGAAGCGTCAACCAAGTCATCGTGTTTTGAGGGAAGTGGCATGCCTACGATTGGTACGGGGAATACCCCAGATTTGTGTCTTCGGTAAACCACGGAGCTCAGGCGATGAATGGGCTTTCGATCGTTTGGCAAATCAAGATGAAAACAGTACTTCTACTCTGGTAATGGTCCTTTCTCTCCGTGGCTGCAATCATCAGCAGTCATTGAAAAGAAACTAGGGCATTTGAAGCACGTGCTATATTAGCTGATGCAATTTTCCTTCGTTTTCTTTCGTTGTTTGGTAGGTACCGAAGTAGCGTCTTTCCTGAATTTCGGTTTCACCACGGCAATGAATAAACGATTGTGACGAAGCACCTGGTAGCCTTTGGATTCAAAACAAAATACGCCTATATAAAGGAATGCACAAAACCTTTATGCCTGGCTGATGACATACTTGATAAGTATTCTGGAAACTTTGCGCATGCGTCTTTTGTCTTCTGTCCCACAAACGAACAGTACCATCATCGGAACCGGAGCAAATGATCTGCGGGCCACGACGAGCCACTCCACACGCATTGACGATATTCTGATGACCACGGAATTTCTTGATCCTTTGTCCACTTTCAGTGTCCCACAGAGCAATAGACTTGTCCGAGCTGGCGGTGTAGATGATTGAGTCATCCGACGACAGCGAGACATCTAGAATTGCTCCCCCATGCCCTAGAATACAAAAACCCCAATTGCTGAGCTTAACTGCAGAGTAACTAAGTACTTCAGCTATGAGGCTATAAATATACCTTTCTTTCGGTAAGAGGAAACGAGTTGATGATAAGGATTAGGGTGAAGTTAAGTACGGTTCTCTGTCGCGTGAATTAGTGCATGCTCATCCACGCTTGTTTCTATACAAGTAAATTGAGACGTTTATAATGTGTCCGAGAACGAGTTAGAACAGAGCTCGGGCTTTGGAGGATAAGCAACGTTTTACTTGTCTGAGAACAAGTGTAGATGAGCTGCAATGTATATACAAAGGTGCCATACGAGTGTATATGGTAAATATAATAATAAGCACACAAAAATCATGACAGTTGCTTACCGTTTTGCTAGTCCGTGTCTCAACTAGTCCATCAGCTAATGCATTTTCCTCGTGCACTGAACACGATAATCCAAAATGTTACCTACCCATGCCTAGTTTAGAAGTAAAAAGTCATCCACTTGAAATTCACGTTTCAAAGAGGGGAGCTTCCGGCACGACAAAGACAACCGGGAAACGTTAGACACATAAAAACGAATACAATGGAAAGGTGGAGTACACATGCCATGTGAACTTTATATCCAACTCTTAAAGAGAGAGAGTACCCGTCAGGTTCGGGTTAGTCTATCCTGGATCCTTAAGTGCGGTGTTCAATGAAAATCAACTTTCATAAAGGAAGAATGGAAAAATATTCTGATCACGTTTCCAAATCGGTTGTTTACATGGAATGAAGCTTTCGTGTTCCTGTTCGTCAGTGATTATCGTCTTTTAGTCATCTTTGATAATCTTTATCCTTCACTGCCCCAAAGCTACACCGGATCGTGTAATTTAGACTGAATGGTCTTCTTAAGCAAAATAATTATGCTACATCTCCGTTGACACATAAGGCAACGGCAGGTGAACACAGTCGTCCACATTACCAAATGTGACGTATATGCAAGAGCACTTCCAAGCAATGGAAATCTTGATTTGTTGTAAGGGTAACAAGGCTTTATGCAGCTCACCACTCAGTCCCCAAACTGGAAAGCCAGTTTCCCTTGAAACAATTATGAGATCTATGTATAAAAGTGTCAACGTTATTCCCACAGCGTGATGCACTCTTACTGCTTCACTTTGTACAAATACCCTGCCGACATTAATACATCCTTGTCTCTAACTCCATGATTGTACAATTAGGGGGTTGAAAAACAGTATACAGAGGGATATCAGCGATCCACGTACCTGTCATAACTGAAATGTTCTCACATTCACCGTACGTCTCCCATATGAGAATTCGTCTATCGAAGCCTGCACTCACCAAAAATGTGCCATCAGAAGAGAACTTTCCACAGTAGATTTCGCTGTCATGACCGTTCAACAACATATTGGGTGACAGTAAATTTGAAGTCCTTGGGATGCTACCTGGCTTGCCAGCGGATATGATTTGTGTGCCTGTCCTGTTGTTTCCCCCAAAGGGTAACAGAGCCGACGGTGTATCGTATCTGGCCCTTTTGGTAGGCAGAGGGACCATAGACATTGTGGCAACACCAGCGAGGGGACGCTTGAAATCCATCCTTTGTCAGGTGTAAGCTGCTTACAAAAGAGGAAAACAATTAGATGAGGCCAACATTCCAGCTACGTCAAAATTCCACTGCCGTAAGACCGCAAACTTTTTGACCTATTGTGAAAAAACAATGGACTCTGATTCGGGGTCCGGAGTCCGGGGCAATGACAACTTCATGAACTATAAAAAGACAAAGACTCTCTGCAGGAGGACCCGATAACCAACATAAAGCAGCCTTCGTTCTCAACTTTAGAACATACTACCAGATAAAAAACCACGCTACATACTAGGCTGTCATTTATACAGTTGTATTTGCATAAAGTTCGGTCCGTATATGTACTCAATTCTAAAAATTGAAAATACTGAGAATTTTGACTCCCGCAAGCGTCACACACCGACCGGCGAGTCCCCGTGCTCACAATAACATCTCCAACTGCGACGCTTTTGGTGACTAACTGCCAGACCACCCGAAATAAGCACGGTGACTGAGACACTGCCAGGCTGCCCAAGCCTACTGCCCCTAGATAGGGGCAGTAGAGATGAAGAGGTTGGGTTCGAACCACGGACCTTTTGGTCATTAAGTTTCAGCATTAACCTCATATTAACAAAGAAGTCAAAGAAAAACTGGCAGAAGGAATAGCCATCAAATATGGTGGAAACAATCAAGGGCCTGTGGACACTAAACCACATGCGTACAACGCCTTTAGTAGGATCAAGGTGTCAGCTAGAAGTCCATTGTCCGAGATACCTTGCTATTGCGCCAGACAATCAGCACCAAGCTTGACGTCCACGAATCTGCCTACCCGACTGTCAGTGCAGGTTTAGAGCGATGCCTGTATGTCTCACTGATTAAGCGCATACTTTGTTGCCCGGTGTGATACAGCTACCCAGATAAGCGAATTTCCCCGCTATTTCTATTGGCTCTGATATCATGACCAGCTCATGTGGTATACTCATCCAGTATTGTAATAGTAATTTGCACTTTGAAGGTGCAAAGCGTATACCAGAACGCACGCCGTCATTTATATTGGTTATTAGAGTTGGTATCCGGATGGAAGCTGAACCAAAAAGCATACTATTCACTTGCTTCAGATCTACCTTGCGAAAAAAGCTCAACGTCTATGGTGGAAGAAAAAGCAAGCGCTTCTTCGATAATTAGCCATATAATGAAGTTGAAGGGCATTGCTAGACACCACTTTTGGTGGTGGACCCATGAGACATTCAAGCGCACACGAGAGTTGGAGTTTGACAAAAATGTTCGGTATACCTTTGAAGAACAGACACCGCCACAAAGCAGCGCAATAGACTACATCGATCACTCCTCTTAGGTCAAAGATAACACTTGTCTGCCCTCTATATGTGTAGCGGTGTTCGAAAGTCGTTGTAAGGTGAAGATGTAGTCAGTGCATCCAAAACCCTGACGGAGCCTCGAGTGGCTTTCAAGAATGTGTTCTCATGAATGCCAGTAAGCCTTTGTATGATGATGCATGTGAGCAACCTAGGAAACTAAACTGATTCTCACACTCCAAGCAGGTCCGACATCCTCTTGCACTTTATTTGCCCTACAAATGCTTCGCATGAGTCTTTTCGGACGGCGAACAAGTCCTCCTCATCCATCCCCGAACAACGAGCTTGGGATAGCTCAGTAGTTAAGACTCAAAACCCGTTACTGACCAATCTGACAGTATATCAGCCCTCGAACTTCCTTGTAGTGGTATGGAAGCTATGCACCGAAAGGGTACTATGACTGATCGACTGATCCCTAAAGAATGCAGGTGAAAGGCAGTCAGAACCGGGGAGTGGGGTTGTTGCGCTTCAAAAGTCTGAGTCCTCTTTTGATTTCAGCCCGCGTTGGGACCGGGCCATCCACGTTCGCTTGTAAAGCTGGTGATGCGTTATACGTTATACTGGGTAGTTCAGACAAGTAAATTATCCTTCAACGTTCTCCGCTTACTGAGGCAGGCGGTGGGAATTAGAATGAGCTTTCAAGCTGTCTCTTTGTGTAACGACTTCATTGGTATGCAGCTTTCTTGGTCAGGTGTTGGGGATATCGTTCGGTTGTGGCACCATTTCTACACGTAGCTGCTATGCTACCCGGACTAAGTATGAGGACTGAGGTACTGTCAAACTGCCCAAGTCTGGACAGGAGCAGTCTAAGCAGAGGTTGAGCTAAAACCACGGTGAGTACGTTTGCGCCTCAAACACTCAGCTATTTCGTGGATAAGCTGGAAGAGTCCGACTATTTTCAATCACCGCCGCCTTTTTCGTTTCTCTCCTTAGTCGCACCTTCCCCCGGTTAGACAGGAGACTGTGAATCACACGTCGTTTCGGAGATCTTCTTGCTGAATTGTATTGTCGTCCAAGTGGGCTCACCTTCCCCACCGTGATCAGGGTCATGAACCGCTGTGAGATCCCACTTGGGTCACGGACTCGTTTCCGAACGGACAGTCCAACGCTCGATGTAGATCGTGGTTAAGTGCGAGCTTACTGATCGAGAGGTTCATGGTTCGAATCCAACCTCTGGATCTCGACTGACCATGTTTAGGCTTGGGCAACCTGACAGTATCTCCGTCGTCGTGCTTCCTTTGCACGGCATGGTAGCGGGTACTGAAACGCTTAACTAAAACGCTCCATAATTCGAACCAGTCGTCAACTGGCTGACTAGTTTGTTCCGCGTCCGCAAGTCACCTAGACAGTTCGTCATCATCATCATCATTGTCAGCTGTAGTAACCGCGTACTCGTCGTACAGTGGTTGCAGCTGCCGCAGTTTCGTTCACCGATGATTTGGGGGGGGGGNAAGTAGCTGCGCATTGCAGGCGCGAGCTGGTAAATTGGTGGGAAACTGCTGGAAAACGAGCAAAACGAACAAGTCAATAAAATCAATCGATCCATAAATAATTGCCCGACTGCTTACAGTTTCAAGGGCTCCAGGTAATGAGATGTCCGCAATTGTGCTGAAAGTATGTGCTTGCGGTAAATAGATGATGAACAGCGCACAGTTGTAAAAAGCGACGGCCGGTGTTACCGGTTCCTATAGCACCTCAGCCACACCTTCTGCTGACGCCGCTTTCGCCCGTATCGAATCTCCCCAGTAGGACACTCAAATCGCCAGTTGGAACAGTGATATCCGTGCAACTGGCCATTCGCATGCACCTCGAAACGTCTCCAAAAGCGCGTCCTTGAAAGTTCGTAGGGACCCAGCCAGTCTGATTGCACACAGTTGGCCGTTCATAAGAACCAATGAAGCAGAGCTCACTCAACTCCCGTACAGACACAATACGTAAACTGATGGGATTACGCGGAAGGCTTTTAGACCACATAACACCCAGTGTGAACTGTGGATAAACAGCTGTTTTGGACCTTGTTCAGATTCACCTTGACTCAAAAGTCTGACCCACAAAACAGCATGAGAATGTGGGGTAGCCCGTAGCCTCTGGCTTCCCAATTTGACCCAAGAGGCAACAGGTGCTAATATTTTCCTGAGGGCCCTGTCCGGAGCCAACGACTCAGCCTGATGCAGTTGACCATGAGGGCTTGCCTGATCCGAGGGCGAGGCAAAAAGAGAATGTGCTTCGCCTTGGTGATCAAAGATGACATCTGTATACTCCATATCGACAAGGTTCTCACCGGCAACGATTTAAACACCGGAGTTTTGAAGACCTTTCAGCGTTCGGCTCATCATTTCATCAATGACTAAATTGAAGAGCAGTGGAGAGAGTGGACATCTTTGTCGGAAACCACTTTTTTACAGGGAAGCTTTTGGAGAGCTAACCATTCACTCAGACACCCAGAAGTGCATGGATATAGGGATAGCCTGCTGAGCAAGTGCAGTAAACAGCACTGACCGATAGACAAAATCGAACGCAGACTTTAAGTCAAGGAACACCAACATTGTGGGACGTCTGTACATGTGGCCTTACTCTGACACATGATGGACTACGGGGATGTGGCCAACGAAGCCTCCAATCGGTCAAAATCCCTCTTGATTCTCACGAGTCAAGGGTTCGCGTGCCACCGTTAGATGACGAACAACCAGTGATACCAGAAGCCTTGTCACTACATTAACTGCCGGTATCCTTTTTGAAAACGAGCACCATTGTCGATTCATTCCAGTTGTCTGGGACGGTCTCTTGCTCTCAGATAGACCCGAAGAGGTTAGACAGGCACTGGCTGAGAAACCCAGTACCATCCTTAAAAAGAGCAGATGGAAGGCTGTCAGGACGAGGAGGACTACAATGCTTTAGTGGAAATATACACTCGGACACTTCTGAAGTTGAAGGGGGCACTATATTCACACCTTTCTAATGAAGGTCAGGATTCTGAATAGGAGGTGCCAGGTGATCAACGGTCCAAACGTTCAGATTTTCTGGATAACAGGGAGCCGTTTTCGTCCCTGATAAATTCGCCGACAAGAGGTTTTCGAGGACCAGTAGAACGAATCAAGAACAGCTTGTGGATGTTTCCGGTATTTCTTGCATCATCCACTTCTTCGGCCTTCCGGGTCAACCAAGCTTCTCGGTCTGCACGGAGTCAGTTTCACCTGGTGTCGGGTGATGTCCGAGGGTGCAGTCGTTGTTGCAGCCACCCGGCCTCCAGCAAAGCCACGTTCCTATATGAGATCCGATACCTGGATGCGAGATGGACTGCACGGAGTTTCACCTGGTGTCGGGTGATGTCCGAGGGTGCAGTCGTTGTTGCAGCCACTCGGCCTCCAGCAAAGCCACGTTCCTATATATATTCCGATACCTGGATGCGAGATGGATCAAGTGCTTAGAGCGCGAATTTACCCACCGGAAGGTCCGTGTTTCGAACCTGAACTGTGCCTCTTGACCTCTCCTGTCTAGGCTTGGGCAACCTGACAGTATCCCAGTTCTCGTGGTCCGTTTGGGTGGCATGGCGGCATGAGAACAATGTCGTCTGCATATTCCAGATCGACAAGGTTTTCTTCACAGGCTATTTGCATACCAGGGTTTTGGAGACCCTCCAGCGTTCGTCTCATTATTTCATCGATCACAAAGTTAAAAAGGAATGGAGAGAGTGGGCATCCCTGCGGACACCGCTTTGTGTGCGGAAGCTTTTGGAGAGCTCTCCGTACACTCACACGTCCGGAAGTCTGAGAATACAAAGAACGTATTATGTTTACAAACTTCCGGGGCATTCCCTGGTGGGCAAGCGTCTCAAGAAGAACAGACCGATCAACCGAGTCGAATGCGCCTCGGAAATCCAGGAATACTAGAATCGTGGGTCGCTTATACGTATGGCGTTGTTCTAGCGTTGTTCACCTGACGCAGTGTGAAGATTTGGTCAACACAACCCCTACCAGGCCGAAATCCCGCTTGCTGCTCTCGAGTCAGTGTCTCACGAACCACCGTAAGGCGACGAAGCACAATTGACGCCAACAGTCTCGTTACGACCGGGGTCAAGCTGATCCCCCTGTGGTTACCGCACTCACTACGCGCCCCTTTTTTTGAAAACGGGCACTATCACCGATTCTCCCCAGTTGTCTGGGACAGACTCCTTTTCTCAAATGCAAGCAAACAGATCGGAAAAGCGCTGACTGAGGACTTCACCGCCGTATTTGAACAGTGCGGGTGGAAGGTCATCCGGACCGGGAGTTCGGTGGCGCTTGAGAGAACATATGCAGTCATAAACCTCCGAGGCCGTAAGTGGTTCAACGCTCACCGTCCAGGGTTCTACTTCACATGTGGGCTCTAGATGGGTGCCGGCTGGTGGCCATGACAGTTGTTGTTCGAAGTATTCAGCCGCGTTCAGTCGACGCGTTCTTCTTTGTTCGAGACTTCGGACTTGCTCTCAATACGATACCCACCCTAGTATATCTAGTTTAGCGTCCTCCACACCACCAAAGGTGCGCAGACGGAACCTAGTAGAGAGCGAAGAGACAGCCAACTCAACCACTGTACTTGCTTTATGTATCCTGCTTTCTGACGGCAAACCTCAATGCGGAGGGGATCCGGTGTACGAGCAAGAGGCATCTGTCGTCCTGCTTGCTTCAGTGTGCGGAAATTTAAGACAGCTAAGTAGACAGGCTTTCGGGGTTTGAAAACAGACTTTGAAGTGCTTAGAGTTGTTTCCAAATTCGGACTTACAGAAGCTGCAGCTGAGTGTGATGCACAGCGAGAAAAACGACCAGTCCTAATGCTGAGAGCTGCGTAGTGTTCAAATTTGGATGGGGTACGGTACATGGAAAACGTGACAGTGTAAGAAGGGAGAATCGGCAGTAGCATGTCTTCGCTTGCCCGTCCTGCCGTATGCCGCAAGTAAGGCAACCCGGCTGATAAAACCACGCGATGGCAATATGCCATGAGAGTATTGTTAGTTGTAAGTGCTGCGGTTGTACGTGGGCTGGGATAGTGCCAGGCCACCTATACCTAGACAGAAGGAGGATTAGGGTCCTCAACCAAGCCCTTCGGTTCATAAACCTGACCGCAAGGCAGTCTGAGTTTATGAAGAAGTTGCGTATGCCAGGGAAATGAATTCCAAGCGTCACTTTTGTACATAGGATTGGAGGTCAGCGCAAAGCGAGGTGTGAGGGGAGAATGTGATTCTCTCTTGCCTGCATGCTCCAATGATGTGCAATTCCCTCAGAGCCACCTGATCATTCCAGGAGGCATCACACTGTGCCTCAAAGTACAGCAGTGCATCTCCATGTAATTCCTGGTTCGACTCTTTATCCAACCTGTCAGGTGGGGGGCGAAAAGCTTTGGTAGTGGAAACAGTGCTGAGGAGCGCTCCAATACTTTGGCGATTGATTCCCAGGCACAATTAGCTGGCTCCTTGCACTTTCTTGAACTATGTCCTACAGGACAATGTTTTATGTGGCAGATAATCTTGGTCTGTCTCTTCTATGAGCGTGAACCGCATCTGGTCAGGAAACTGTTCGCTAAGGCTTAAAGGGGTTGTTTTCAGCCGTTTGAAAGAATCAGGTTAACAGACAGACGCTTGCAGCTCTGTTCTAGTGGATGCATGTTAGTAGTTCTAGCATCGGTTATTAAACTCGCAACTAATATCGCATAAGATGGTGTGGTAACAGGGCTGAATTCTTCCATCGTTAATACGATTCTATGGCTGTTCTCACCTTATCGTGGTCACGCGGTTGGATGAGCGGTGGAAGGCAATCACAGTACGTTAGTTATACGGAGTTCCTCACAGATGCCACCTTATTGCTCGCAGTCAAACGCCGCTACGGCCGAGCAGCATAACCCGGGCACGATTGGCCAAAAATTCGGTTCTCTTCCGTCTGATATCATGTGGAGCTGTGATTGGTCGAAAGCTAGGACCGAGCAGCTAATCATGACACATTGTTCCCCTGATGCCAGTTGCCAATGGCCAGAATGCGCCAAAAATCCAGAATGTTGTCAGGCATACATTTTATGCACTCTGGACCTGGGCGTCAATATACGTTAATATACCCAGCCATGCCTCGATTGTTATGTTCCCTACAATTCGGGGAAGAAATCTACTATTATTATGCAAATTTGATAAGTTTTTTACCGGGACGCTGACACAGAAGGCGTGGACCGAGAAATAAGCTGCGGAAAATATCGTCATACCAGTTCGCCTCCGAGGGGACCTAATCCTTACTTATGCCCCGTTTGCAAAAAGTTTGGCAAACGGGTTTTCACCTGTAGTGTCTGTAATCCGTTGTCACATTTACCATTCTTCCTTCCTGTGGGACCAAATCTCTGCCTGTGTCAGCTGTTGAACGTCACAATAAATACCTGTGACATTTTTTAGCCGTGAATAATTTTCCTACCGTGGAACATATCACGCACGCGGAACCATCTGTGGGAAATTCCGACAAGTGAATATTTCGTTTCACAGCCAGTTACTGCACTTGGATCGGTGTAGTGGACTATTGGACCTACACATTCGTAAGTCTCCATTTGACTACTCATTCTTTTCCTATTGTGATTTTGTATTGGTTACTTTGCCTGTTAATTTATCCGAACACGTTGATAAGGTCCTAGTCCGCTACACACCGTTGACCCAGCGAGCACACTGCGGGGGTAGGGAGAGATGAATTTCAAGCTCAGAGCGCAAATATTCATCAGGCATTTTTTTCTCATTTCGGGGAGTGGCTACATGGAATGACCTTACTCTGACCGTTGTCCGAGCTCGTTCTCGAACCCAGTTCAAAACACCAATAGGCATTTATTTATGCGAATCCTCGCGCTGGCAATCATGCCCGCAATGAGAACATAAAGAGCAATGATACACCCCTTTTCACCTGTGCCATCCAGGCAAACGACAGCCGCTGAGCAACAAAAACAAAACCAACACGGGAAACTTGAGCAAAAGCCTCAATCCTGCGTATCAACCCGTGAATCCGTGAAAGTGTCGGCAACTTGGGGGGTGGGGTTGTTGACGGCCTCATGGTCAGGATGAGAGTTTCACCAACTTTTGTCTGCCTGTTGGGTCTAAAAATTGAAATACCCAGTTAGAAATGCTCGTGTCGAAGAATTCGGAGGTGAGCAATATTTCCTTAATAGATGTCTCACGGATTAGCGAGTAATGACCAAGAATCCAAGGTGCTCGCCGTGGAATCCCCGCGGAATCCCTGCCAAAGCGGCGTAGTTTGGGGCGTCCACACGCAAGACCTGAAGTTTTGCCTCCAGCAGGTATTCATCGGCCCATGACATGACCAGACCGTTCAAATACATGCTTCTAGCTTCAAAAACTAGAAAAATTAATTTTGGTCGAATTTACGAAATTTTGGGTTTCCTTGCCATTTTTCTAATCACCAAATCAAAGAAGTTTAGAGATTTCGTGAAAGAACAATGTCACCGGAGGGTTCCTTGCTGTCTTACATTACATTACCAGTTTGTAATCACGTACTTTCACACGGCAAAACGATGGACTCTCCTTAACTGGGATCGTGCCTAGTCCCGTTTGTGTATGGGTGCGAGCGTGGTTCATTTTCATTCAAATACGTTCATCTTGTGTAGAGGTAGATTGAAGACAATCTAGGCCTTTCCGTTTGATCGGGCAGGGAGAGTATGATCAAGCGAATTTAGAGTTATCACGCTACCGGTTTCGTTTGATCTTTTATATGTTCGTCTGGGTGAGTTTGAGCTAATTAATCCTACGAATAGTGGGGTTAGTTACCGCATTTTCGAGAACGTGGTTGACTCGGTGAATATCCTCGGAGCAATCACGGAAAGTCTTCGCAAATTATAACTTCGCTATTTGCTATTCTCGGCGACATTCTGAGACCGCGAAAAAATCAGTGATACACCCTTGGGTTGAATCAGTCGCGGTTGCGTTTACATTTGGGTGATGTCTCATCATAGGTAGAGAGAAGCTTTTGTGCGCTGCACCATCCTAAAGCCGGAACAAACATAAGCCAGTCAGTTGAGTTTCGTACAATCCGAAGTGGTGTGATTTAGTCGCTCTACAAAAATGGGCACAGAACTGTCCCAAAACACATGACAGTTCGAAGTTTAAGGTGCGAACTTACCAACCGATCAGGTTGCAGCTGCGTCTCGACTGCTCGTTCCTAGGCCTGGACGAACTGACCGTATGCTATTCCCGCGGTTTCTCTGGGTGGCTGCCCTACTGAGCGCTTGTTCACCTGCCGTATGATTACTAGAAGCTTATAAACACAAGTCCAGTTCAAATCATCTCCATCAAGGCCGAAATATCTATTGAATTCGGCGCGTCTCCAGGACTGGCTAGTAATGTGGCTGTTTCTGTCCGCGTATATGTAGTGAAATTAAAACCGATTTCTAGACGTGCACACGAAAGTTCCCTGAAATCATGGTTTCGGTGAAGGAAAATTTTACTTAATCTTTCAGCACTCGGTGATATTTAATCGAGACTTCAAAATACTCCAGACATATGAGGTTTTACCATGAGTCACTTAGACACACTCACGGTCCCATTTGGAGCTCAACTCAACATGATGTCTCTTTGAAGACGGTGGGAGATGTTTTCGTAGTAAGGGTTTCTTCATGCGTTTCCTCTTGTACTTGATCTGGAAATATTTTGAGTTTGCATGAACAATAGCTAAGATCTATATGCCTGCGCAAACCCAGAATTGAGCAAACTTTCGCAACCTATATTGGGAAGCCTTCCCTAACTTTTAAGCAGGCATTCCGCCGAACAAAGAGAAGGAATGTGTCGCAGCCAATGTGGTAACTCGAACTTTTTATGCTATTCATTACACGCTTTATCGGGTGCAGATCAAGCTTTTATTCCCACCGGTATAGTGCCTCCTTGACACGCCCTTGAAGAAATTAGTTGATTTGTGGGCAGTGTGAGCAGACAGTAAATTAAGTTGGTAAACACTACAGAGTTTTGGCACAAATTCAGCGGACTGGGAGGGCCTTTCCGTTGGGAAATAGTGGAAATATATTGAGCGATATGTTGGACTTGATACGGCGATCATGGTCATGTCATCGCGACGCCATAACTGTGCCTCGTATATGAACATCTTGGGTGAATCAGTGTGGGTTTTGAGGATATTTATGATTCTCAATTGAATGGTCACAAATTGAGACCAGCATGGATTGAGGATATTACTGGAGCCGTTGAGGACGCTGCCATCAGGCTGCGGGTTGCAATGCCAGGCAGGAATTGTTAGAATTTTAACCACCGCAGTGTTATGACACTGCCAGTATTTCGAAAATATTGTTAGTGTTCTCTTGGAGGTGGTAGGGAATGACGGTATGTGGCCACATCCGAAAATGAGAGGAGATCGTTAGCCACGTTTTGCGCCACCAAGTTTATAGCTAGTTTCATAACCGTCCATGAAGCTGGGTCAGAAGGGCAGGCGTGGGTTTACGGTTACCGAAAGTATTCCACCTGCAAGTTGGGAATAAACATTATTATTATTTTTTATTATTATCTGAGGCGTACGCACCCTTGTAGCTATCTGGTGTTACCGAGTGGCTAAACTGCAGACATCTTTCGGGGTCGAACTATTATGTGTTTGGGGGTGCCAGGGCGAAAGTGGTGGCTAGAAAGCCATGGCGGACAGTTCCCACAACAGAACGCCAACTGTGACATTCGTTATGGGGATGTCTGGAAAACAAGGTATACCAGTACAAAGATGGCGTTGCACTGCCACATCCAGTCTGGCGGTCTTCTAGCTCATTCCTTCCCCTAGCTCCATCTAGCCCTAGCCGCCTCCGGGGTGCCTCCACTCTAATCTACTAAACTTTCCGTTCGGATGTTAACATCTGGTTGACTTTCGTTCTATGCTCCTCAAAATGTCAGTCATTTTCTGTTCGCGTTCCGCCTTACCCGTTAGCATCAGCTCTCCTACCCATTGAATTTTTACACCTGACTCCACTGCAACAGCGACACTAGTGAATCTGTAAAGTTTCAATGTAGCTCGTGACCCTGATATTCCTGTTACTATCTGTGACTACTGCTGATTCCTCTACTTCATCCCACTTACGGTCGCCCAGTATTCGCACAACGGAATGGAATTTTCAAAAGCTACGACGGGTCCCTGATGTATAAAACCAGGCAGGCGATTAAGTTCAGTCCAAGCTTCTGATCCCTACATAAGCATACCGGGGTTCCAGTGCTGGTAGTAAGGTATTTCGTCGCAATTTTCCCGCAAGAGGCATAAGTGCTTCGATGGACAATATAACTTGGTGACCTGCAAAAATACAAAGGTAGATTATGGTAGTTTCTGATTTGGGCACATGCGCAGCCAACTGCAACATTTTTGGATAAACAGTTCAATTTTGTTTGCAAAGGTTTCGCAGCTAGGAGCATTGTGCGACTAAGGAGCCCCAACGTACACTTTTTATGGCCCTGGCCATAAGCCCAACAGTCCAAGGCAATGTGTCTTCATCGGTGGTTTTAAGATTCAGTTCATATTGACCGGCTGCACTACGCCAACTCTGCTGCTTCACCAGATTTTTGGTATGGTTCCTCGTTTTCCACTATTTGCAGTTATCTCATTATGTGTCTGGTAGGAGACCACTTGTTTTGCTCTCACTTGATTTGTTCGATTCAAATTCTAGTGTCTATGTCCGATAATTCCTACTGACTATCATGCTGTCTTTCTCGCTTAATCCATTGTGCCCACAAACCCCACCAGTCATGTTTTTATTCTGACTGTAAAATTATGAATATAACTGACCTCGCTTAATCATTGTGCCCACAAACCCCACCAGTCATGTTTTTATTCTGACTGTAAAATTATGAATATAACTGACGGTGCGCCACCCACCAGTTAGGAATAATCATTACTACTAAAAAAACCTTCGTATCCTCCCACTGGAGCTTCTGGAGGCAGTTTCTTCTCGATGCTAATAACTTGTTTGCTACATTCCCTCCAACCTTGACTGTCTTTTGCTGACTTGATAGCTTGGTCCAAAGGTCCGCATCTCCTTGAAAATCGACTGCCATCTCTTCAATCTGTCCCAGGCCGAACATCTTTACATCAACCTTTGAAAAACTCACATGGTCCAACAAGCCAGTAGACTGCACAATTACGAAGTGGTTTACCTTTAGATCACAAGGTATGCCCGCCACCACGAAAGCCTTGAGGTCCGGCTCACATCCAGTTCTTTTCTGCAATTTAATCTGTATTAATTAGTCAAAAGGCTATCTGACACTTGAACCCTTCCCCTTCTATCCGGCCCTCTCTCGGTCGCAAGTAGTATCTGTCCTCTCTGGCTGAAGCGCACCAAGAAATTTTGGAGGGTTTCTGGCGAAGGACTGCAAAGTCAGTACTCTATTTTCGTAACTTGTGCTACCCAATGAGTCAACTTACCTAAACGTCTTCCTCTTGTTCATCATCACTTGTTTGCGTGTAGCGCTGAATATAATCCCAAGCTTGTTTTGCGTGCGCTATTACCCCCATCCGCTCAGTCACGCAAGTGGGCTCTTCCTTTCTCATTCGCGCGGCTTTGTTCGGTACTACACCGGTTACACCATGATCGATGGATTCCTCTATCCAATGCTCTTTCTCCTCCGTAGGGAATATTATCCTTAATAAAATTTGAATGGCTTGTTAGACAAATCCGCTGGTACTCACCCTAATTGTTACTGCATACGCACATCACAACGAACGCACCGTCTAGATGACAACTACTTTTCTAAGCGTGGCATCTAGTCTGTTTCCCTAAGTTTCTACCATTTCGCGACCGTGTATCTGAGTCCGGACGAAATACCGGAGCCCAGGTGCCTCGGGCTTTTACCCTGCGTATATACCTATCATACTGATGGTATTGTACTTCTTACAGAGCCAGAGGGAAAATATAAGTTACCCAAAGTTACACAAATGGATACACGTCTCGGTTGCTTGTATACGAATGCGCACGAAATGGAACAGCTTTTAGGAAGTATTGGGAGCGCCCTTGTGAGGAATGTTTATCTTAGTGGGAGTTGGTCACTTGCGGTATGTAAGGCTATACAACGTATGGTGACAGGCTTTTAGGAACTTCAGCTTCACTTATCAATGCACGCCCCATGCATTCTCCCTGGGGACTTGTCAAAAGGGTGACAGCAACAATTCGGAAGGGCTTCAGTCCTCTCCTCTGCGTGAAATGGTCGCTTCTTGAGGCCACGGAAGAACCTACGGCCGCGTTTGACTCTGGAGCTCACCTGTACACCAATTTTGTAAAGTTTGTAAAGATTTCAGTAAACTTCCATGTGACCCGCAAAAACCGTGGGAGAGCAAGAGTGGTTATGATTAGATGAACCCCACTGGCGGCTTCTCGGCGAGCCACAGCTTCTTCGCCGATATTGATGAACTGCTTCACACTAGTCAATAATTCAGACGGCAGACCCAAAGAATCCGGAGTTTAACCCAAACTTTTCAGGTGACTGTTGATGACCCCGCCGAGGTGCTGAATACACAATACCTGCCGGAGGTTTGGGACAAATATTTTTTCGTTGGAAGTCGCTTCTCGTCTGTAACTGAATGAGTGGTCCAAACGTGAAAACTGCCAACGACGCGATGAGTCTACTTGAGGGCTACCAGGCATCCCCCGGTGCCAACCGCGTTAGTGACAATCCGATGAAGTGCTTCGTGAAAGGAAGGATCTTGGGCTTCATGCGGGCAAAGATTACTTCTTTTCAGCTCATATGTCTCAGTGTAAAATAGAAAAGCCAAATTCACGGCACATTTCAGAAGACCAGCGTTAATGGCTGGTCTAATCCTCGCTTAGCGAAAAACAAGTTTCCATTATTTTTTACTCATAAATGTTTGAAAAGTCTAATAATAGGGAGCCCAGCGTGACTGAGAACACAAGGGCGCCTGGTGTATAATTTTCTGGACTCGGTTTGTTCACAGATATCTATTATTTCCTCAGGCTAGGAACATGCCCTGCCAATGATAGCTCATCTTTGAAGCATACAATGAGACTACAAACCTCACGGTCTTCCATAGTCTTTTGTCTTCTTATGTCTTGAACGTCATTCCCTCATCTCACTTAGTTTCCAGAAGTGACTTTCCTTTTACTGCGCTGCTTGCAGTATCAGATACCCATTAGTACCTCCAAATTGAATACTGGCTAATCACTGGTTCTCATCAACCAGATGCCAAATCACCCAGGCTCAAACCACATGGATGAGCCCCATCCACTCACATTAAAAAATTTTTCTTCCTGTCCAGGCTATGACTATACAACAAAAGCGGTGAACTATCCAACCAACACAGGTTTCCAACACTGACTTGTGGCAAAACTAACTCACCCCAATCGCTTGTCTTTATTTCCATCTATTCCCACATGAGCATACACTGCCGTTTGTATCAGTGTAACGGTGCTACTACTGATCGGGAGGCACACGAGTAGTATGTGTTGTTCGTAGAATTTCGCTTTGCGTCGATTGAAAAATGGAATTCTGTTGTGGAATTCGCGGGGCCACTTTGTAACTTTTGCTTTTATTTGGCCGACGAATGATTGGGGGCAATGAATCTCCAGGAAGACTCGTTCGGGGAGATCTGTGTCCAGTTTTTGTAACTAAGGTGCAGATTAGAGTTTTGCTTCCTTGTTAAATGGTCTGTAACCGGTCAGTTGGCATTCCCGAATAAATAACTCCGCAGCGAAGGCCTTCTTCCTTTCATCAGTATGTTGTGCTATCACATCGCAACAACGGCTAGAAATTGAAGACATCCGGAGGTGTCTCAAACTTTAGGCAACAGCAAAACTGTAAAACCTAACACTTTCTAGTGCATCTGGCTACACTTATTTCCTTTCCAGGGTCACCAATTAGGTAACGGCTGCCTTATTATCTAAATTTCATGCGCTCTTATTGAACTGAACAAATACTAAGCTTCTTATTGACCTTATTCCTCTAAACTTTTGGGAGTAACCCCACAAATCATGGATGTATTAATCAACCTCAGATACTGGTCACATTTTTCAGTTCCACTGGGTTTGCCTGTTCACAACACAACCTGAATTTCCATGTCAGGAACCTGCTATATTTATCACTACGCTCAAGCGCGGTTCTTCATAGTCATTTTGCTGTCTGTGACTTCATCCGATAACCTAGCTGCTCACTGTAATCACAACTTTGCGGTGGTTGTTAAGTTCGTCAGAAACCTCCAAGTTTTATTTAATGTTATTTAACCTCTGATAGCGTCACTTCCACCACCCCGTAGACCAATTTCCCTCAGTCACAACGTAATGCCACACTATACCCAAGTCACCCGTTTCACCTTGCGCGCGTCGCGACATCCAATATGCTTAGATCGCAATCGTTTGGTGACAATGCTAGTTTCGGTATTACTGTTTCGGTTGGGCCATCCATATTTTATTTGACTCCTACACTTTCATGGACTCCCAAGCTACCATAACTGACAGTCCTTTCTCACTGTTCTTTTGAAATTACAACAGTGGACATATCTGACGGTATGTGTTTACCAGTGGGAACTAAACAGTACTGTCGCTAATTAGCCCTAGTGTCCTAAAGTAGAAATAGGCTGTAATATGCAGTGACAGAGCGCTCAGTCCAAACACTTGACGGGCAGTGCGTGTACATTATTTGAAGGGAAAAGCCCAACCAACCTAACCGTGCACGCAATCCGAGCACCATGTTTACCTCAGGTATTTACAGACACTGAGTGCGTTGAATCCGAGATCACAGTAGGCGGTACCCCATCCGGACGCTACATTATTCTTCACTGTAAATACCAGCAAATCGAATCATTTTCACTGGTTTGGCGTGCAACCAGTGGGGTATGGTACTGCAGTGCCACCGACGTACCTCGGGTTTTGGATAGCCCACTATTGAACGTCAAAGTCGCCGTGATTGGTCGAGGGTTCGTATTCCTGTGGAAGCTAGATCTGGGCTAGACAAGAGGAGCGACACATGCAGAGTCGGGCCAATGTAGACTCACAGGTTATTTTGATGCAGTTGGAGGTCCATATGAGTGTTGAGCGGAGGACCAGACGGAATGGATTTTTGGAGAAGCTATCGCCGAGGATATAAGACATTTAGGTCATTAGCTCAACCGACCAAGATTGTACAGCCTTGGTTAGAAATGTCCACCACACTGCCCTTTTACCCTTTATTACAGATTTATGTGCCCAAATGTAACTCTATCCTGAAAACAGGTGAGCAGTTTCTTTGGTTGAGGCTAGTTGGCTTATTCCGAGTCGTCCGACAGTCTTAATTCTCCAATAAGGTCAGTACCTACAGAGTAATCCAGTAACCCTGTCTCGATTAATAAGTTGTGTACCAAAGCGAACGGGTTCCCGCTTCCGCACTCTGGCTACCTAAGACAACCAACTAAGTGTGTGATAGCCACCCATGAAAGAAGTTTATGTGAATGCAGGCGGATTTGGTTTGAGAGGGTATCGACCATAATCTTATATGCAGTGTTCAGGCTTATCACATGTATCAAAACGTTGTTGACTGCAAAGTGGGCAATGACACTCCGGAGCATTTCACTTCGTTGAGTAACATCTTTCAGTGCCTCATCTGTAGAGCAGTAAGCCAACAAAACTAAGAGTGATTAAATAGAGGCAAAGTCAATCTAATGAAGAAGAATAAATGCAATGCACGATTTGCCAGTACACTTACCTGGTCGTCTTCATTCCGGTTATTTAATCTGTCATCCGCAGATAAGCACTCATCATTCCACATCCCATATCGCGTCGCGCCCCAATAGTTTTTGGGTTGCGAAAGAACCATACCAATTTTTAATGAAATCAACACACCGCTTACCGGAGACGTTGTTTGAGGACTAGCTAGCTGTCATTCCACATTCCATATCGCGTCGCGCCCCAATCGTTTTTGGGTTGCGAAAGAACTACACTAATTTTTAATGAAAGTAACACACCGCTTCCCGGAGACGTTGTTTGAGGACTAGCTAGCTCTGCAAGATTCTACCCTTCTAAATCCTGACACATGATGAATCCCACCCGAAGATCTGTTGGTTTATCCCCATACAAGTAGATAGGGCTTGTGCGCCATGCCCGAAATGTGGACCCATTTTGTCAAGTTACTGGGTTCTGACAATCGTCTTTTCTCTAACAAGGGTCTTTTAGCTCTTCCTCATGATGTGTTATTCTTTTGTAGATTATATTTCTGCTGTCATAGTCGACGCTATTTTAATATATCCAGCGCATCCTTCTAAGTAATTTGAGTTATCTTAACCCCATCTGATGCTTCTGTTTTTTCTAACCACTTAAAACGTTTTCTCTCGTGTTTGGCTGAATGTCCTTTATGCTCCTTTCTTTTGCCAGAATTCGAAATTCAGTAACAAAACTGAAACCCATAACTAACACAAAATGTCCCATCTGTTCGGTCGATTGAATGCAAAATATAACAACATTGAATTAAAATTCAAGCAGATTTTCAGGGACTAAAATGAGTGAATTAAAGCAGTTAGGCGGATAACATGAAGTAGTCTGCCTACATGGTGCTAGAAACGACCATTTCATTTTTTCGCAATAAAATTCTTTCATACTGGCTGACGACAGCACCTGTTGGTGTTTCTAGTGTTATCGTACAAATGAGCCCGGCGATATTTTTCTAGAAAGCTGTGGTGTAGGTGATGTTTTCGGACAGACCGTGCGCTTAGGATGGCACTGTCAAAACGAATGAGAGTGATAGGCTATGATAGCTTTCCGTCAGGAACTACTGGACAAAATCTAAAATGTTCATTGTACCGTAAAACATTTTGAACAATTCAGGCACGGTGCCCCGTACTTTAGTGAAACGGCTCTTGGCTTTTAACCGCAACAGCCTATGGTAGTTGGCCGGCAATATCAGGGAGGTCTGGATTATTATTAATTATTTTTCCATTTATATATTTTTTGTGATGGGCCAACCAGTTTTGTACCAAGTATCCCAGGAAAAGCCATCGTCTTTGAATGGTAGTGGTTTGGCGCATTCCGGTACCGAAGATGATTAGTCGATTCCCAGACAGGACTTGGGAAAATTTACCAGTAGTTGGAAGGCGTCTTACCTGTAGTCTTTGAGAAAAAGGTAGAATGCACTAGGAGCCGCGAGCAGAGACTCTGTTTCTCTTGTGAAACACCAGAAGACATCTCTTGTAACCGACGCTCCGCAAATATGTGCTGCAAACTCTCCAGCAAAGATTCACATGCTATACTCCAAAACAAAAATCATTGAGGTAGTAATCACGATAAAGGATTTCAAATGATGATATATCCTCATTATTTGCATGAGTTAGCATCGAACGTAGTGAGTGCATTTCGAATGCAACTATTGATGGTGTGGCTTTAATGGCAACTTAAATCCCTTCTGTGAGCGACATGATCCTTCAGGCCTCGTATGCAAACCAAATCAAACTTTATCATAAATTCCGTAAAAAACTGTTTTAAGCTTCAGCGAACATACACGCATTTGCAAACTAATTTGGTCTTTCGAGAGACTCACCTGTAACCCAGCTGGTTTCAAGTAGAACATGAGGTTGACGGAAACTCGGGGAGTGCGCCTACCTGATGAGCCCCAAGAAGGGCGAAACCGGTCATGGGCTGTCGAGGAGTTTTCAGCAACCCTATGAGTAGTGCATTACAAAAAAATGTTTTAAGTTTTCTGAATATGAAACAGTGCACAGGAACTCGTGATCAACGGGTGTCACAGTTGGTATTTTACGTACTATACTGTTACGAGATTTTGAGATTTTTTTTAAATCCTCTGTTTACTATTTACCTTCCGGCTTCTCAGTTACCTTACATACCACCGCTCTATTCAGAAAGTGCAGGAATTGCCTTGTGTTCGATAGTCTAGGCTTCGTAGATATGGCACCGTCGAAAAAAAATACAGATTTAATGACAGCATCGCAAATGATGTAACTTTATTCCGTTCTGTTTGCGCATAAAGTACAGTACGGTGGTTTAAAGAAGAAACATCTAAAACAGTGCGGTAATACTGGTGTGAGAAAAAATTTTCACAAACCCAGTGGTATGCTATGGTAGGTAGAAAACTATAAAAATATCTTTTTTTTTTGGGGGGGGGGAATTGCTTATTGAAGGGATGATTCTAGAATTGGTCGACCGCTTTGGGTTTTGCCAGCTACGCATATGTTCATGGAGCTTTCAACATACCTGTTTTGCTTGCCAAACGATCTTCACATTTTGCCAGATCTATTATCATTTTTGACCACAGAATGGGGTCATGAACAGAAATTACAAATTCAAAATCGCCTATATCTGAGCAGGACTGTTGGTTTTCCATCAGAGGTCGGTAATAGAACCCAACTTCCATTGGAGACCATTCTTCTCCCCCACGCAGTCCTTGATCACACAACATAGTTTCAGGCTGCAGCTGCGTGGAATCCTCCGCGTCAGAGCTTAGAAATATGGCGATCTTGGGGGTGCACAAACCTGTGCGGTTCCTGAAGTGAAAAAATACGTGAGATATAACCTTATCTTTGATGCGCTAAACAACTAGAACTGTCATCATGTCTACAAAATTTTCACTAAAGAGGCCAACAAAGTAGCCAGATCTACTCATCTTCACCTGATTGTTCCTTGTTTCATTTTCTGTTACCAAGACTTCGAAGGACTGCATTCGCAAAAATAAAATTTAGGGGAATGATCCTTTAAACAGAAGAATATTCAAGTGATGTTTTGGAAAGTCATCTGATATTTTATCTCAGGAAGCTGGAGGGATGAAGGGTCGGTAGTATTATCTGGCGAAAATTTTGTGGATAGTACCTTTAATCTAAAAATGACGATAAAGATAGCATGCCAAATGAAAGTTCGGAGCTTTAGACCACCCGATCTGTTGGAACCAATATGCAGCAAGCACGAGTTAACTCTCTTTTTTCAATAGCTTAATGAAAATGAGTAAGGTATAAAGCTCAACTGATTCAAATGTAAGCGTTTTGATTGAATGGTTTGACCAGATTACCATATATTGACTTATATTACACGAAAGTGGTAGTGATCAACGAAAGAGAATAAATAAATTCCGGAGATTCTAAAGGTTAGATCCATTGACAAATATGGTTCAATAGCACAGTCAGTTGTGCGCAGACATTCAAGCTGTTGCCTTCAATGCATGGATTTGCCTTCTGATCTCTGGGAAAATTCAATCGATACTCATGGATTAATCCTCACTTATATCAGTTACTGCCTCCGATACGTGGCTCTTCACCTCTGTCTTCTCATATCACTAGGTGAAGGAAAGTGTGGTAGCTATAACGATTGTACATTATGTGCGATCTTTACTTCTGAAGATGCCCTTCATTATAATGACTGGAGGCCATAAAACAAAGTACAGTGCTAAGCACATTAACCCAACCGGCAACCCCCAAAACAACTGTAGGAGCTGTGTTTGGATAATTAAATATCTTGACAAGCTTTGATACCTAGTTGATTCACTGGGAGCTGGAATACCCTGCTCAAACATCGATCACCTTAGACGTTATATTTTAGGTTTTATGCCATCAGGTTGTCTGCCCTGAACAACTATTTACTTACCATGTATGACAGATACGTGACAAGGCACTCAGTAGGCACTCGCCAATTTCAGTAGTCGTTCTACACGCCATTTACATACAAGTGGTTGCAACTTCAATTAAACTGTACCAATTCGTATATAGCTACAACATGACTAGAAGTGGTACGGTGTAGATGACCGAAAAATCGATCGGAGTACATGGTAGACATAAATAGGTGAGCTTCAAATCCTATATGTAACAGCACAAACTGTCTGGTCTGATGGGGTGGTAATGAATCTTTCGTGATTCATTCAAATGAAATGACTGTTCCCGTGGAAACCTGTGGCCTGAATTTATGCGCTATCGGATGGAAGACGATTTGTTTTTTTCTTTTCTCGTTGTATACAACAAGATTACTCGTTTTGTAGTTTTCGTTTTTGTCTATACTTCATTTCATGTTTAGCCGCTCTTGGACCTAGTTTACTACAACAGCGCGGGTTTCGTCATCTTGCGGTCACTTTGTCTCCGATCGGCCTGAACGTTGGATGGGTGTAGTTTCCTGTCCAACTATTTGTGCAGTATCTTAATTAGGGTTCACAATACCGAACGTGGTGCATCGAAGCCGGCGTAACCCCAAGATCTGTGTTTTGCAAAAATTTTATTATTTTATTATTGTATTCATAGTACCGTCTTTGTTGACAAACCTCCACTTGAATGAGCCGACTTTTGCGCGTAACTCGTGACAAGCAGTATAATGGGCTTTTTTCAGTGAGTAGTGTGTATAGGTGGGAGATGCTTTAAGTTCGAGATTATGAACAAACCGACGCACTCTAAGCGATCATCAAACAAAAAGTGTCACTCGGCAATTTGAATAGGAGAGAAGACTGTAGGAGTCCATCAGGTGACCTTATTTTACTCGAGGTGTGTTTGCTATCTTTGTGTCAGGTGACAAGATAATGAAGTTCCAGATGAAGCGGTTTCAAACGGCACTCACATAGTTCAATGAACAAAACGGGTGCCCCTACTTATCAAGAGCGTTTCGCTTTTAGTGCCCTTACGAACGTTTATGCTAAAGGCTGATAATGAGTCAGTCAGACGGGCTTACCTGATAATGTCAGCCAGACCCTCCGAGTACGTGTTGACTGATATACTCCGCGAGAAGTGATATGGGTGCTCCGAAATCTCCAGGCAGCTGAGGCAGTAAAATCTGGCCAAAATCCATCTAAAGTGGATAACAAGAAAGAAACCAACCAGACGCTTAGAGGTATTTGTTTGGTCTTATCTGTGCTGTATTCAATGAAAGATTATGTCTGAGATTTTCCGCACAATGTCTTCTAGGTGAATGAGCCCATGTCACTGATGAACCTTTGTCCTTTTATTTGACTTATCTTAAAATATGGGCAATACTCTGTTTAATGTCCTCAACTTCGAATCTTAAATGTGACCAAGGAAACACTGCGAGTGTTATGCCCCACAGGATTTCTCAACGCTTATCCTTCCCTTTCTTTAAACCCATGGGTCAAATTGTGCAGTCTGACGTCGACGTCTTCATTGTCGGTAGTTAATACTCTCTGAAACGATTTAACTGACTGTGCCCAATTTCGTGAGGCATCCAGCATAACGGTAGTTTTTTCACTAAATAGGTAAATACTGTACTAGAAGTGGTGTCTAAATTCTGCCATCCTACGCTATCGAATAAGCCAAAAAAACTTCTGATAACCGTCCAATATGTTGTGCTGCACAGTGACAACTGAGAAGGTGTGGAACTAAGGACTGGTATTTCGACTGGTATTCCAGATTCACTATCACGATGGGCTTCAAGTTGAAGTACGTGCGCAAAGCAAATGCTGAATTGGTTATTTGTGGTGCTGAATTCAGTGGGCGGTTGTCATACTAAGCTGCAGCACCCTCCCCAAGGATAGGTCCGATAAACAGGTATGTTTTCACAGTTTATACCATCGTTCTGGGTGTTCTGGTGAGGGTTTTCTCCATAAAACGGTTCTAACGTTCCACACTACACAACCTGATAGATATGATATTCCGAGGGCGTATATTTCGTGCTTCCATAACCAATTACCTTGGCGCATCTTTTGTTAGATAAATTGTTACATTACTTGAAATTTGTGTATTGTCTCATCTAATTTAACCTTCGGTAGATCGACCACTGCAATGAGCCTCTTCTGTAGATACTGGTCCAGCAGCAGTCAACAGTTCGCTGAAACCAATGCGGCCATATCACTTTGGAATTATTTTTTGAAAAACAAATAAGACAGAAAAAGCAGACCAAGAAAGTTCGACTGCCCAAGTTGCACAAACAGAATTGTCTTTTACCTTCAATCCTAAAGATGCAGGTTTTGTCAAGAAAATGTTGCAGTGTTGAGGACATTGGGTTTTCTTTGTACTGCGAAAAACTCAAACGTCGCAACACTGCGCTCGATGTGGCCTCTGCATTTGTTAGCACCTCCGTATTGGAAACTGTTAGCTGTCGCCCAAAATGACAATAACTAGAAGAGTGATTACCAGGTTCCAGTAGCCACCACGTGAGCCAAGAAGATCGGTATGCATCGCACCTTATTTCCTCACCCCAAATTGAAGGCAAAACGTTAACGATGGCTGAGTAAATGAGGCCATGTAGTAGCTGAATAAAGCTGGCGATTTTAAGATGGAACCCTCCATACAATCTTAAAATGGCATAGTATCCCACGTTTGATTACACTTAGGCGAGTTTGACAATTTGCAATTGAATGAATTGTTTTCCCTTAGTATCTTATCATTCTCTTGCTTGGTGTAACAATCGGTCGTTTATTTGTTCACAAGTTAGGCTTCAGGCGCGTCTTCATTATAAGAAACGAAGTAAAATATCCTTCCAGAATGGGAAAACTGAACGTCTTAAAACACTTCATGCTCAAGGATCTCATTTACATGAAATATTCCGGAAACCCACTTTCACCAGGGCGAAAACTAACGAAACATTGCTCGTGCCAACGTGGTATTTTAAGCAGTGCTCCCTTTATTTTTATTGGCAAACATACAACTACAATTCACCGCAATATTTACCACTCCAGAATGATTCTGTGTTTATTTACCTGAGGAAATATATACAGTCTTTCCAACATACAGGCCTTAAGAAATATGATCGATTGTTTCTTGGGGATAGTGAAAGTTTTTACGGACAATGTCTCTTATTATTAACGACAAATGTAGTCTCTCTTGGCTCTACATGCTTTTGTGCCTTTCAGCTAGACTCCTAGCTTCTCATTTTGCTAAAAGATTCAACCGACACTCATTCCATTAAATTAGAAGTATAAAGTGAACGATTAGGAAGATCACCCAAAGTTGGGGAGCGGACAAACATTTCAAAGCGACTATGGGTTCATTCCTTATTATCGCGGTCATTTTACCTAGTTCACTCCAGAAGTCATGCAGAGAGGAATAATTATCAAGACCGGCACGTTCTTCAAGGGCAAGTGTTGTCAACATTTTGGAATTTTTGAACGTTTCAGTCTGTAGGTAACAATATAGTAATGGTTAGCCAGGATTTTTACGTGATTTTGTTGTTTAACTGTTTAACTGACCCCTACTTATCCAGAGGTAAAAATCCCGGTGGTCATCAGGAGAATGTTCTCATGCAGGAATGGTGAGTGATTCACGTCACAGTGGATTAAGTTCACGCTATGGAAAATAACTGATTTCAGAAAAAAGGGTGACTCTGAAAAAAGAGTATTTGTTGCGTTGGATAGCAAGAGATCAAGGGAGGGTTCACCAAAGAGATAAATTAGCGGAAATTGAAACATCCTTTGAACATCAGATTCTCCTTTCCATAGTGTCAGATTCTATTATTCTAGACAAGGTTCAAGGACGTTACTATGCTGTAGTCAGTCCTGTTGAACTAACCATAACAATAAAGTTAAACGTTGATAAAGGCTACAAATAGGGCGTCAAATCTCATCCTCTGTGTACCAGCTATTCTAATATCCTAAGATGCAGAAAAATCGTCGTCCAATGCAGTGAGTGCATTGACATATCTGTTAGGTTGTGGACTGCTTATGAAGGCGTATGATTTAGACATCAATATTCTTCTCAAAAGCTGTCAGTCTAGTCTTTAACAATTTTCCGGTTTCTTTAGTTTCCCACGCTACTTTGTCTAACGGCCATCTGATTGTTACTTTCTGCCTACCGTTTCTACCGAAATACCTCCGTGAAGCGACTCTCCACCGAATACGACTCTCTGGCTGCACAAGCATCACGTGATTGAGCTACAGTAGTACGATAGTCATCGTAACACGGCCGAATCAATTTTGTGCTTTCAAATGATTCTCATTCAATGAATGGAAATCTCAGCTGCAATCGCTTTAATGACTCCCTTTGAACAGCGTGGTAAACAAAATACACACTGGTAAACCATAACAAACTGGGTATTCTACTAATTAACTTGAAGATAATCTGCACTGCGGTGTTTAAAAGCCAACGTGTGGGTCCGTTTCAGCATTACGTTCTCAAGTGATAGGAGAGAAACATCATCTAATGTAGAATAATCGTATTGGTTGCTTTCAGCAGAGAGGTTAGGTGAAAGTTTGCGTCCGCTTTGCCTTTACTTAGAAGTGTGAACTGACTCAATAATCCAGCCACCCTTGCTACTCTCTATAAGGTCATTGTAACTTCTGGCTTCAACGTTATGATGAGTAAATAAACATAGCTAGTCCACCAAAATTGACAGTTAGTGGATTAAGACTGCAAAATTTACAAACTTTGATCCTAACCTCTTTGTCTTAAAAGAATAAGTTGATTGGTACCAAAAATAACAAATCGGGTTCGTCTGAACGATTTCAGGGCTTATTGTGTGGAGGTTGAAAAACTTGTGCACATGCGGGAACCAAACCATTTGGCAAACTAAACTCAGTTTATGATAACCATCATCCTTTGGAAAGTCAAAAATTCATCTGTCGTGCATAATGGTTCATTACTGAGGCTTTGAGAGAAAAGGAATGGAGGTGACATAGTGGAAATCTCACATCTTTCGGGGGGGGGGCAAGCAAAATGGCTACGCCTTAAGACAGCATCAAGACGAAAACGTTAGAGCATCATAGTTTGATAATATGCAATTAAGAAGACCGGTTCAACATCTTTTGAAAATGTCAGCGGTGAATTTAGCACATGACGACAAACAACCTATAGAAAGGCTACAGAGCGGCAACATGGCAACCGCTAGGATCTGTAAAGAGCCATGTCCTATATTTTGTACCAGTGTACGAGATTGGTTCAGCTAAAACCTGTTCACCAAGAGAAACTGCTCATTTGCAGAAGTGCTGAATTTCGCTACACAATGCTTGTTAGAGTTATGTCCGATGGAATGGAACCACAAACCAATAAACATGAAGAACTGTCAAATTTGACATGCATGAACGAGGCGTGTTCGATCTAACGCTGCATTCATCTATGTTCGGTGACATCGGTCTTTACGAAATGGTCGTCAGAAACTTTACGGACTAGAAAGATGCGCTCCTCGAATAACCTCCAGAGTTCTCCCAATAACAAAACAGGATCATCATTCAACTAGAAAAGTTTCTAGATGACTTTCATGGTTTTGCATTAGTAGCGCGAAAATTTTTCAGACTTATCGCAGACGAACCATCATATGAATGAGCCCAGAGTGATGCCAACACGCTGCAATACTGTCGAACGAAAATTAAAAATAGCATACACCATAAGTTTGTTCATTTAGTGTTCCAATCCACCATTTCACTGCGGGGTTTTAAGTATTCACTTAAAGACTAAGAGACAAAAACGATGAAATTTTGTTTCAGAACTTCTAAATTACTCTGATAATGCAGACAAAAACCCAAAACTCTTGGAGAAAAAATGGTACTCGCTTTGGGTACTTTCTTCCTTCTTTTGCGACCTTACGAGCCGGTTGTTTTTAGAGCAACAAAACTACCATTATATTAAGTCCAAATAACCTGGTCAAGTGTGGTCGGTGCCCGTAAATGGGGCTTAACGAGAAAACAATGGTACTGATGTTGTTGACTTGGGATAATATGCTCGAACAACCAGTTTCTAGAAACGTAAAGTTGACATTAAGCACGGCCAGGACGTGTAGAAAAAGTTCTATTACGGATATATTTATACGCGTTTGTTTTTAAACTGAATGCAAGATAAAATAATGACGTTTTCACTCACTGTGGGGCCGGCAAGATTTCCTTTTTGGAAAGTGCTTTCGCTCGGTTTTCGTCTTGAAGGCTTGTGTGGAAGGAGACATGAAAAAAGGAGCAGTGGTCTCATAAATCACACATATTAAGTGTATTTGCTAACCATTTAAATTATATTTCAGATAATCTTGTCTTCTAATAAATATTTGTCCAGATAGACATTAAAGCACGCAGCAAAGTGATGTGCAAAAGGGCAATTGGTAACGAATAGGAATCATTACAGCAGTGGATTAAACTTACCGGTTGAAAATAGTTGGGGCATGTTTCACATACATCCAAGAACCATCTACTCAAGAACGCGTTGTACTCCGTTTCAATCGAATGATAACGAAAGGAGACATGGTGAAGTGAATAGAAATCGTCTACAGTCAAAATGAATGTTGCGGTACTTTCGGGTTTTTCACTGTTTGGGTTCAAGTCAGTCTGTTCGCAAATGGTTGGAAAATTAGCAGGTCAAGGTGTGGCGCATACTATCATTTTCTAGCGAGGCTATCTAGCTAGATTTCGTCTGTCGCTGTACATGGGGTTTTTTTGGTTAAATTTCACGGATACTAGATTGTCGACAGTACCTCAATTGGACAATATGCTCGGATGTGTCTATTTTAATGTTGGCCAAGGGTTTTGGCACCTCCATTCTTTAATAAGGACTTATCCCCTCGTGGTTGTATGACATTTAGACATTCGTAAGCTTACCGCCATATTGGCCTCAATGACGATAATGCTGATGCCCATGAAATTAACGTAAATTTTTAGTAAGAAGACAATAAACCTATTATTTATCCTCTTTGGGCACTGCTTCCAAATCTCTTGAAAGCATTTAAGACAACAAAGAGAGATCATATACCCCTCATGTTTGGACCAGTCGAGTTTAACGATAAGAATAAGTTCTAAATCTGAGGCATACCATGTGGTATTCACTCCAAAATCTTCAAACAAGACTTCTCATCGGCAGGGTTCCTAAATCTTTATTGCTTATATGGATCTATTGCCTACCGGATGAAATTCCCATTACTTCTGGTCAAATGAGTCCATGAGAGCAGCAAATCATAACCTAGTGTGGAATATGTCATCTACATAAGATTTGTATATTTGAACCGAGGCAACAAGGATGTACCAATCTGATCACCCAAGGCCCTGTCGCCTTGGACAATTTACAGATTTTTGAAGCAGAGAAACTGAATGGACTTCCATACGAAATGTTCTGCAGCTGAGTTGGGTCAGAATGTATTTCTTGTGACTGTCTAAAACACCGTTGCCAAACTAAGCATTACAGATAGATTTTAATGTTATCAGTATAATCACCAGTGATCAACCTTTTCATAAAGGAAACTACTCACAAGGTTTCAGCCCAAGACCGATCTCGCACTTCTTTGGGATCATCAGGTAGATGCAATTCCTGAGTTTCAGTCGACCATAGGTTCTACTTGAACTCAAATTGGACTGATTTCGATAAATACGCTCATTTGCAAGCCAATTTCGTTCTCACGAGACTCACCTGGAACCTAACTGAATATCATGTTTGTGATGTCCTTAAGGTGAGTCTTTCTTCAAAACCAACCGAATTTGCTGCACAAATGTGTACGAAATGTAGAGCGTCACCATTTGTTTCCACTGCTGCTCCTCGAGAAATTCGAATTGAGCTGCTCAGATGGTCTTCCAGTCTGCCTGTAGGACACTTTCCAAATTATCCGTTGAGCCCGGTTAATATGGTGTCGGGAACTCCTAGTATAGAACCTATCAGCACGCTTCATCTAAAAACTATGAGCTCTCTGGATTGTTAATTTCCAAGATGAAGCGTTACTCTTGCTCTAGGCAATGGCTCTACTAGTTCGATGCGAGCCTTTTGCTATGTCTGTCTCCATATTAGATATCATTGCATCACTTCCGGTAATATTACATGAGCCACATCGTTGCATGTTCCAAGTGGTCGTTTTAAGTTTGTCAACAATAACCGTTTCTTACCGTTTACCAGCGGACAACTAACCTTATCTACATATTTTGAACCTACTGAGTTTAAAATGGCGAAACAGAAACAGTCGGACAATCTTAGTGACCTCACTTTGGCCAAATGGCTACAAAAATGCAGCAGTTGTCTTAAATAACGAAAAGTTAACTACGGCATCGCAACTTATCTGAATACAACATGATATGGGGCCCCGTCCAACTATGGGTTTACGAAATCAAGCGTGACGATTGCATTTGACCGGAGGTCGTTTAGACACGCACACAACTTATTCTGAGGGGTCTAGCACCTGGACCGGCAGCTTGGGTAAGCCAACTTGTCTCAAATTTCAGCAGATTGACGCATGCGCCAACGTATCATCAGTAGGTGAGGAAGCCTAAAAATAACACAATGGTTCCCATGAGCGCGTTTAAAATTTCAAACCGCATAACCGGCCGGGTCTGTGAGAAGGTTTTCGTGTTTGTCATTTGCCATTACAATACACAAATTGTTAGGTGATTTCAACCTGTTTATCAATGACAACACTGCATAAGCTGTGTTGATGATGCTGGCGGTATTCCAACACTATTACCAGCCAAATTAATAGTCTTTTTCGGACAGGATATTCAAGTAGACCCTGTGGGGAGTATCTCTTCAGTTGTTATGAGATGGTTATTTTGATGCGAAGATGTCCAACGGAGTGGTGCAAACAGACTGAATTTTTCCCGCTGACGTAACAGTTTCAGTCCAATGATACGGATGCAAGTTTAGGTTGCAAACCAAGAGAACCATCTGTCTCTGTTCTTTTGTGTTATTAGGATTTTTCACACCTAACCGACGAGCTGTTCAACTCCCCTACTGTAGTTTGACTAGTGACTTGAAGACACGCCAAGTCAATCACTGTTATACCGAACACACCGGGTAAGTTAAGCCCAATCATATCGTTTTCAAATTTCGCAGTACCTTTATTATGTTTGATATATCCATGGCTTTTCTAA